>NC_030858.1:37912835-38129751 GCF_000208745.1 Theobroma cacao
ATTATATATAATATATATATTATATATATATTTCCTGTTTTAAAGTATGATTCCCATCATATCCTACACCCCCCATCATCAATCATAACCTTAGAAAATTATCAAAATTAATCTTTGTTAATGGCCCCCCTTTTGATCTTTTGATTAAGGGGCAAATTTGTCCATCAACAAGATCTCAACAGCACATTTAAATAATATTAAAAAAAACAGGATTTTAAGTCGCTCTCGTGAGCTTTAAGACGTGCTTTTGTCTGAATAAAAATTCTCTGCTCCACTTGAAGTTTTATTAGATATTTCTTTTTTAATTTTATGTTACATATTTAATTTAAAATTTTATTTTTTAAAATTTTAAAATTGTAAATTTAATGAAAAAAATAATATTCATGTAAGGAATTTATTAAAAAAAAACATCTAATGAGATATAAAAACGGGACGGAAAATTTTTATTCGCTTCCGTCCCTACACAAACAATAGCTTTGAGACTAATGTTTTATAATAGACACGTGGCGGAATCCCATTTCTCGTGATTATATTAGTCGTAATTAATTAATTAAAGCCTCACATGCAATTTTGCAAAGGGACAAAATGGGCCGTCGTTTTATCAGACTTTGAGACTCAAAACCGCGTTCTTTCACGGGACCATTTGGACCCTTTTTTTTTCCCCCCCTTTTAAAAAGAACACTCCAAAAAAAATTAAATTAAAATTCAAAAAGAAAAATAAAAGCGATGGTATAATTAAATATATAAAAGTATATACTGCCATGCAGTTCATCTTAATTTTTAAACTATTTCTTTAAAATAAATCAATGTATTTAAATCTATTTCCGTTTATTATTTTTTTTGGTCTAACGAGGAAAAAGAGACTTTCCCTAAAAAAAATTAAATTCTTTATTACTCCCTTAGTCTCTTTTTCTTTATCTGTTTTTTGTTAGAAATTCAAAAATAAAGTCTTTTTGCCTCATTTAGACACTAAATACACTTATTTTTTATATTATACACTAAAAAGTATAGAACATCTATATTAAAAAAATTTAAAAAAAAGCGACAAACATTTAGAGCTTGAAAAAGTAAAATATGGAAAAAGTTGATTATTCTAATTTCCAATAATTCACCATTTAGCATTCTTGTTAACAATAGCACACCAAAATTAATAGTAATGCACCTTACATTAGGCATAATAATTATGAAAACCATTGGGGTTGGAGGGCTTTTTAGCTTTTGCATAACGACCACTTGGGATTCCAAAGATCCAAAACAATGATTATGATTTGAGATGGAATTGACGACCCACCTAAAGACTAAAGGGGGCAAAATGTAATGACCCCTCATCCCTCAAATCCTAATTTTATTTATATAAAATTTTATTTATTTATTTATTTATTTATTTTCCATTATTTTTTGGGGGGGGCAATGAGACCCCACACGGCTTAACCAAAAGGGTTGGCAACCATGATTTTCCACTGGCTCCCACCCGACAGGTATTAGCCGTTGGGGACCCCACTTTGGTAGAACTTGATCATCTCATTTTCAAAGAAAACTCAAAAATCTAGGTATTTATAGGTATATTCCACCCCCTTCTTGATGTAACCCCCCCTTTTGTTTTCTACTTGTGATAATAAAAATTAAAAAAATTGGGTTTTTTCTTCCAAGTTATCTCTTAAGGGATAACACTCAAAAATTGGGTGTTTTTTGCTATCACATACTATCAAATTGATTTGATTTGCCAAAAATTCTATAGGTGATATGTTAAATCTTGGGTATTTGCCATCATATCTTCATAACCCCAGTATCACTTACTATATTTTTACTATATATTTGCTGCCGGGAACAAAATCTAGTGTCACATGCAAACAGCATAGAAGCAACAAGGTTATGTCAACTAGATTTGGTAGTTGAGGCTAATCAGCAAATAAAGCCGTATTCTTTTTGATAATGAGACGACCACATTTAGTTTATCGATGATATATAGATATAGGTATCATAAATTAACGGTGCATGAAATATAAACTCAATGTAATAATATAATAAAAACCTAGTTTTTTATTTACATTTACCTGAATTTAGGTCTAGAATTTTAGGGTTTTCTTTTGTTACACAAGAAAGGGTTGGTCAAAGGAATATCTATACATGTAACCTTTTGTTACCTGGATGATTAACAACAAAGTGACAGTCAAAGGAATATGGGGGGTATATTAACAAGTTGCAACATCTACCTTTTGGTAGGATTGATTTCCTTAACCGTCCTAAAAGAAATTCGTTAACCCCTTTGATGAGTTCATTATAACTTTATATAGTCACTTTGATGTAGTGAATTGCACGTTTACTTTACTTTGCAAACTACATGCTTAGTTACCACCACAAATGGTGGTGAAATCCACTTCCCCCAATAGTTGGCCATGTCCTCATTAAGCATTAAAAATGCTTAAAAAATTGCTATTGATTGTCAAACTAATTCGGATTTGGCCGACCAAAGTCTCCACTAAACTATCAGTTTGATTGGATAAAACCCATGTTTGTTTTCTTTCTATAATTTTGGATATTTAGGCAAGCAAATGAGGGGGGGGAGGGATGCCTTTGTAGCCTTGTTTAGGGTTCAAACTCATTTCTTAAACCCACTTCTTTTCCCACCATTAGAATTGTTGCTGTCTATGTTGCCAACCAGATCATGGTTTAGGCACTACAACAAATACGATAATGTGGGGGCCATGGTGTAAAAAAATTGAGAATGTGGGTCTCTCAAAATTCCTCGTATTTAATTATATAAAAAATCTTCGATATCTCTTTCATAATTTTAAAATATCCAGTCATATGAAATAAAATAAAGTTTTTTATGACAATATAAAATTAGACCGATAACATAAATACTATGAAACAAACACCAAATGAGATATTAAATGGGATAAAGGGTTTTTTTGTTCCATTTTTTTATATGAAAATATTGGTTTAAAGCATTGTATTATGGGTGTTTATGTTGGTAAAGGTGATCCTATAATGATAAATCCTGTCTCCTCTTTGTGTATTTGAGGATGACTTTCAACATAACCTACAAGGACCAACTAGGTAGGAAAAGAGGAGTCTAGGTTTTACAAGGATCTTTAGCATGTCTTTAAATTATTCGGTTTATTAAAATAATAATTACAATTATTATGACTATCATGATTATTTATTATCTCATAACAAAACACATGCCTTGAGGCAAATGATACTTTGAAGATATTCATTGCAAATAGGTGAAGGTATATTTTTGGGGGAGGGGTTTCTTTCATTCCTTTGTGCATAATGAATCATCACAAGAATAAGCTCCATTTTCAAACCCTACTTGATTTGTATATCCTAAAAGCCTAAAGTCATCATCTGAAACCCACTATGGATTGTTGATGCTTCACATGAAATCATAAGCAAAATTTCATTAAAAACAAACCGTCCGAAAACTCAAAACCATTTAAGACTTTAATCAAATGAGTAACTTCACATGAAATTATAAGCTAAATTTCATTAAAAAAAAACCATCCAAAAACTTGAAATTATCCAAGAGTTTAACCTAATGAGAATTCGAAAAAAAAAAAAAGGATTCGAATCTTTAATCCTTAACGTTTATTACTCCGAACATATCTGAAAACATGTATATGTACTTGTGTACACCATGGAAGTAGTTGGCAATGAGTATATGCAGCCAATATAACACAATTTATGGTACTAATAATGCAGATAGCCCCAAGGGGGAAAAGCCAGGAGAAGCAAGAATTGGTGATGCTCACACCCTGTCTTTACCTGTCCAAGCTGGGGAAAAAAGGGAAAAAGAGGGAGGGGGAGGCAGGAGGCAAAGGGGCTGAGGGGGATGAGTGAATGGTGTTGGTCTGATGCTTGAGTTTGCCGTTTCCTAGGGGCAAGCCCACATATGCAGGTTGATTTTGATAAAGTTAAAAGACATAATAAAATGCTCCATAGATAATCACTCACCTTTAGATGGGACATAAAGGCAAGGCGCGGCTCCCATTTTATTCCCTCTTCCCCCCTTCCCCTCTGGATAGTACTCACTTGAATTTTCTTTTCTTCTTTTTTTAGAGCACACTCCTTTATCCATAGTTAATAAAATAATATAAAACTATACTTCATTACTAAGACTATGCCCTTAGTTAATTACCCATGGTTAAAACCCATTTTAGGGTTGTCTTAGGTTGCATGATTTAGGACTTGAATCCTACACGTGTCCCACGTTAAAAGAGATTTTGTAATTAAGTATATAATTAAGGGTTTGTATTTGATGTACTATTAGTGTATAAATTCTATATATTAACTACACACAATCATCTGGCGGTTAAGCAATCATATATTGATATTAACATTGATCAATGCATCAAATATAAAATCTTAAAATAAATTGATTGATTAAGCTTGTTTCAATGGCAAAAAAGGGTCTTGAGTTAGTCAAATGGAAGCCCTTCCACTTTCCTACAATGAGGACTTTATTGTTCAAAAAATGGGTCCATTAGCTTTCCTAGAGGGAAATATTGGTGGGAAAGTTTGGTCACCAGCTCCTTTTTTAGACCAATGAAACAAGAAACCATTGACTCCCAATACATGAACATGATTGAGAGACAAAAAATACACAAAGAAAGAGAGATTTTAAAGAGATATGGGAAAAAAATTGTCTACATTGGAGGGTTCTAAAAATTTTTGTAGTCTATTCTCACTAAGAAAAAATATGCACATGCCAAAAAAAAAGGAAAGAAAATTCCTTTCAAGTCAAAAACGAGCTCCATGAGTTAAAACTTAATGTGTTCGTTTTCCATTGTTTGTCAAAAAAGGCATGCTGATTTCCCTTTCCCACAGTTAGCCCCCAAAAAAATTCAACTAAAAAAACATAAATTGGCTCAAATTTTCTTATTGAAAATCAAAGCCTAAGTACCAACAATCTATTTTCAACATATAAAAACTTAGTTATTTAGGCAATATGTTTGGAATTTACCCATATTATTCTAAAATCTTTGTTTATATTCCATGCCCCGATATCAAACATACGACTCTCTTCGTCTTTTTTTTTCTTTGTCCATCTTTGTTTTTTACAGAAATTAAGATAAAAACATTGAATTTGATATAAAGCAAAGGGAGTAAACAATTTCTTGATTCTGTACCAAAACGTTGATCTCACCGGGTGGACTTGGAAAAAGAGACTAATCTTTGCTGCCAAGGATTATTCCACCAACAAAAGAGAATAACAAAAACAAGACAATGGGAGTAGATATATTTGTAGGCCAATAAAAACAAAAATCTTTTTTCCAATTTCCAAGTGAAAGTTAAAAGGATGCTACCTAAAATCATGTTACAATGACTTTGTAATTAAAAATTAAAAGGAAGAAAAAAGAACATTGTCTTGGTCGAGATTATTGGGCATTTGACTGTTTAGACAGAGAAGAGCCCTCTGCATGTTTTGCCATATGATTGGGAAAAGAAAATATTGTTAAACAAAGGGCCATGGCATCTTTAATTAGAGTAAACAAATCCAACTATATTCAACAGCTTCTGACCTTGGGGTCGATTTTAATAGTGCTTTAAATGTTTACACTTGGCATGCTTTCTGGATTAAACTATTTGGGTTATGGTTAAAAAGATGGGACAACACTGGTTTCCAGTTACCCAGCATGGAAAACACATTGCCATCGCCATCCATGTGTTTCTAAGTTTTCTCTCTTAGTATGAAAGTATTGTTAATATGCTCTGCAGTTACTATGAAAATCTATATTGAAAAATATGTTCACAAATTGCAATAGCAAAGCCAAAACAGAGAATCCCCTTAAACCCTTCAAACTGATATGTCAAATCAAGGTCCAAAAAGTAAAAGATCAATAAACAGATGTAAAATTTTGGGTTCTTACAGTTTTCTAAGGGAAACGTATTCATGTGAAAGTTTTTTCTTCCCAAATTTATTCTCGGTGAAGCAAAGCGACCAAAAGACAAGGAGATGTGGTTAAAATGGTTAACACTTGGGTAAAAAGAGAACATGGAGGAAGCGGCTGGCTTTTCTTTTTTCTTTTTTTTTTCTACCCCCGCTTTTGGCGCTGATATCTGATTCTTCACGCTAGTTGGTGCATGGTTTTAGGATGAGAAACACAGTCATGGACTGAGTACAAAAAGACTGACTGAGTCCCCCTCTAAACTCTTAAGAATTGCATATAGATATCGGCCAATTGGTAGGCTTTTGGCCTTTTGTGCTTTTGTCCAACCTCCAGTTAGAAAAAAGCAACAGAAAGAGAGAGTGAGAGACACAGAAAAAGAAAATAGTATACAGCTGCTGTTTGCTGTTCCTGTTGCTGCTTGCTGCCTTCTTATAAGACTTGGAAGAACCACTCCAAAACCCCACCTTTGATTATCCTCCCTCTCTCTCTCTCACTCATTCTCACACTTGAACAGCAAAAAAAGAGGAAAACAAATCACTTTCAAGTTCAGTTTAGATCAGTTCTTTAGAGTCTTCCAACTCTGAGAGCATGGAGAGTCAGAGAGGTCAATTCTTTAGCTGGGCTTACTTCTGTCAGGGAAAGGTAAGACACATTTCTTTGTTTCTTCTCTTTGAGTGGTTTAGGAGTTTGCTTTGGTTTTGTTTGACCTTTTCTTCTTTGGCTTGGTTATGCAAAATGGGGGCCTTTTTTGGGCTAAATTGTTAATTGGATGTTTTTTGATTATGCAGACAATGGAAGAGCTTAGGCATTCTCTTTTGTATACTACTCTTGAGCTGGAACAGACAAGGTTGGCAGTTCAGGAGGAGCTGAGAAAGAGGGATGATCAGTTAATTCAACTAAAAGAGTTGCTGAGCAAGGCAATGAGGGAGAGGGATGAAGCACAGGAGAAATGTCAAAGACTTTTCCTTGAGAAGCTCCTGCTTCACCAACAGCAACAGCAACAACAACAACAGCAAGTTGCTCCTCTATCTGGAGTTTCTAGCATTGAAGATGAGCCCAGAAGAGGAATTGACTCCAACAATGGCTTCTCATCATCTGATTGTGAGGAAAGCATTGTTTCATCTCCTGTTCTCGACCCAATTCAACAACCCCAACTGCCACCAGCACCACCACAGGCGCCAACACCACCTCAATCCATGCCACAAGCGACCATCGAGCTGGTCCCTGAAAAGCCATTACCTGAAAAGGGAAAGCTTTTGCAGGCAGTGATGAAAGCTGGTCCACTCTTGCAAACCCTTCTTTTAGCTGGACCACTGCCTCAATGGAGACACCCACCACCACCACTCGAGTCCTTCGAGATCCCACCTGTGACCATCCCTTCACCACCACCACCACCCCCACAACTCCTCCACCAAGACTCCTTGATCAGCATTAACGGTTGCAACACCCTAAACACCTGTGGTAAAGTTAACAGGAAAAGGGGTCTTTATGATGCCTCTGATTCTCCTGCAGAGACCAAGTACCAAAGATTACTTCTCCATTGACTGCCACTACCAACAAGAGTAGTCTACATAGTATTAATTTCCATAAAAATTTTACTACCATTTTTAAAACTTATTGTAGGTTAGTGAGGGTGAAATTGCAGGGTGGAAAATCAGCCTATCAGGGTATAGTGACTGATCTTTTAGCATTTTTGTACAGAGGTTTGCTTTAGAGAAGCAACTACCCAACTTCCCAGTTAACTCTATGGAGAGAGTCACAGAGAGAGCTTTTGTTTCTTGGCTTTTTGCCAATGTTTTCCGGTGAAGATTTTTGTCTTTATTCCCCACCCTCTCTCTCCTACCCCCCCCCCCCCCCTTTTTTTTTCTCCATTTCTTCAAATTTGGTTTTTGCTCCATGATGTGAAAGGGAGCTTTGATTTCTCCAAAAACAAAAAAAAAAAAAACTGCTGTGGCATGTAAAAATTTAGTATAACTTTAGCTTTCTATTAGCCTACCAAGGTGTGTGTGCTGCTTTGTAAGTGTGGACTGTTTGAGGAATTGAGAGATTACATTAAAATTATGGAAGATCTTTTAAAGCAAGAATGGGTGTGGAGTTGTTGAAATGGGGGAGATGGGTATGGCCAACAACCAAGAAGGTCTAAGAGGCTTTGCTTGTCGGATCAGTGGATCCCACAAATCGGAATCAGGATCTGCTACTGGTGTGATGTATGATTATTTTTACTCCTTTTTCGGTTGAGGGAAAGTATGATTATTATTTATTTGTAAGTCTAATCTTATGTTTCTCGGAATCATTTTTTCCCTCTTCTCTTGTTTAATGGTAATATACTACTAATATTCCTTAAAGCTTCTTTCAATCCATCTGCTCCCACTCAACTTGTTTATTGTTTTACTGTCTAGGGATGTAATTGAGTTGGTTTTACATGAATATTCACAGATACCTAACCCGATAATATATTATTTGGATATCCTATATTTCAGTTTGAGATAGGCTCAAGTAAAAATTTTAATATCCGTCTCAGGTTTTTGGATAGTTTTCGAGTATCACCCTTGTTTCCGTCTATATGGGAAACAATTCCCATTCGCTCCTTTTGCTTCTTGCATCTTTTGTCAATGTCAAAGCACAAATGGAAAGAAGAGCTATGACAAAGTCTAGTTCACATTGTCATAATTGCTGCATGAGCCACGGGCTGGTTTCTAGTGTGTTCCAAGAAACACATACAGAATTAAGAGAAAATCTACATTAACCCAGCAAGTTTTTGGAAGCAGACTTGCCCTTTCTTTTATCTGTTACGTCATTGACAAGGGCTAAACCATGGGTCAAGCCCACTAACGCAAGTTCAGGGATCAAGACAATGACATAATGTCGCTTTTCCTTAATAGACCCAAACTGTGAAAGTATAAACATGGTTAGAAGATTGAGGACTAACATTGTTTCCAGGCTCAGCCAGGATGTCAATCGCGCAAGGAAACTGGAAATTCCGTGGTAGTCAAGCAAGCAAAGCAAGAGGGGAGCAGCAGCCATGATCTTTTCCAGGCAATTTCTAATAGAAAGGAAGAATTGCAGCAGCCAAGTGCAGTTTGTGTGAGACTTTGATTGAAATGTTAGGCAGCAAATGGGAAAATACCTGTATATTCCAGAGAATTGTCCAGTCCACACGGCAGTGCCGTAGAAATGAACATGCTAGCATGCTATACTTGACTGAAGACTCGTTCCTACTATAAAACAGATGCCTCTGCTTCTAGGTCCTCCACTTATAGAGGCTTTAAAAATTATCACAGCTCAGAAATAAGAAGAAAAAGAACAAATTTTAGTTCTAGAACTTCTGAACTCCGTTAGTTTTGGGTCAAGAGAGGTTTCTAGAGACTGTTGATTCCCACTGAAAAGGGCAATTATACCAGGCCATACACATGGAAAGCCAGGCTTAATACAGGGCAGGCATGGTCTACCTCTGAAGAATTAGTGGTTCCTTGCTAAACATTTTCCCCTTAAGAATACAATGAACATGATTTTTAAAAATAATATATCTAATACAATGAACATGATAAAACACAAATTCAAAAGCAATACTAATCAACAATCACAAAAGCATTCCATGATTTTCAAAAATATAGGTGGCAATTTGCATGACAGATTTGAAAGGTTTTAGCTTAAAGAAAATTGATTAACAAATTAGCCCATCTAGCGAGAAAAAGAATGTTAGTATTTACATTGCAAAGTTTAGAAATTGAAGATCCCCTTCACATTTGAAATTAATGATATCCGTAACTTCCAGCCTTGTGTGAATAAACTTACCTAGGGAGGGAAACATTCAGAATGTAACATCCAAGAGGCATAGAACTTCACAAGGAGAAACATATCAGAAATCCTCAATCATCATCACCGTCATCTTCATTGTTAGCTTGATTGTGTTTTTGAGCATTGTACATCTCAGCAACCTGCAAATATTCAAGAATAGCAATTATGCAAAAAGGAAATAACTCAAATAAGTGAGGCTTCTATATATATACATATTACTTCTCATATCACATGAATAATTTGTTTCTATTCATTTTTCCAGTATGCAGCAGATCATGGAAGAGCTCTATAGAACATTTTGTCCATAAATCACATGAATATATTATCAGACAACTTATTTGTTCTTCACCTGCTCAGATGATGAAGCTTGCTCTGGAGCCTTATCTTCTCGAACACGAACTAAACGAGGAAATCGGAGAGATATGCCCTTTTACCAAGAAGAACAAGGAATAAGAGTTCATTTTCTACACACTGAGATTAGCTTTGAGAAAAACAACAGTTGCGAGATCCCCACTAATAAGTCACCCTCAGAAATGTTCACACAATAAATTCATGGAATAAAAGAAAACAGGAAATGATAGAAAAGAAAAAAAAGAAGAAATGAAACTGTAAGGCTTCAACATGTGAAATTTTGTACCACCTTATCAGGATCCACAATCCCAATTGCTGCACGATGAACAGGGCTAATGGTCAAGTCTGCAGCTTTTACCTCCCAAACCTCCAAGAAATTAAACAAAAACAACTTGAACAAACAGCTGAAAACATGACTAGCAATAGCAGAAATTGTATCTAATCGGTATTTAATGAATGCAAAGGGATACGAGCAAACAAGGACATTATAACAATAGCTATAGGAACCTAGAACTGAGATTTCAATTCTTAATTTATTTAGGATTCAACAAATGGCTTGCAATTCTTGTAAGCGCACAATAATTAACTACATTAAGTCCACAGGAACTATTTGAATTCTTTGATGTGATGCCAAAACTACTGATAAATTTTACAGGAATATTCAGTAACATAGATTTCAACAAATGGAAGCAAGTAGACAGAATGAGAAGAGCATTTATAACAGTTGCCACAAATTCAGTTACTAATTACTTCAAATGACAAGAAGAAATAGACAGCAGACATAGTCATATAGCGTGAATGGAGAACATGGAGTAAAAAATGTGACAAAATATAACACAAGCATGCATTACACAAAAGAATGCTGAAAAAGGAG
Organism: Theobroma cacao; assembly: GCF_000208745.1. Classification (NCBI taxonomy): domain Eukaryota; kingdom Viridiplantae; phylum Streptophyta; class Magnoliopsida; order Malvales; family Malvaceae; genus Theobroma; species Theobroma cacao. The sequence goes on from NC_030858.1 coordinate 37,923,756, forward strand.
AAAATTTACCAATCCCATTGAGAGGCTTCAAATACAAATAGAAGGCAAAGAAACTAATATTAGTTCAGACCATGATCTTAGCAAGTTGATTGCCCCAGTCAAGAGAACTGAAAATTCATTGTCACCGTTTGTATCACAGGACCTAAAACCAAATAGTTTTCCCCATCAAATTGCAGGGTTGGGGCCCACACTTCCCACCCCATCCTATTATGGAATACTCGAGTGCCCTTCTAACTAAGAGCTGTGGCAAGCTCACAACTAAACCATTCCTTACCTGATTATATGTACCATACAAGGATACTCCTTCCAGTAAGTACATTTGTCCACTTCAAAAACATAGACATTATAGTACTTGCAACTAACAAATTCACACACACCCAAAGATACTTTTATGAAAGAAGTGGGGGCAATTTTACCTCAGTAGCCTCAAACCATACATCTGGTTTCATCATCTCTCCATAACGATAGTATGACTGTAATCAACAAGAACATTAAAATTTGGATGTTAATCATAAATAAACCTATTTGCTCACAATTTCCTTTCTTCCAACAGAAAATGATATCAAGAGACAAACCTTTGGTTCAGGAATCACTTTAGAGCGGAGACTGGCAGAACGTTCTTCAAGCTCTGATTCAGTAAATCCCGTGCCTATTGAACATAAAAGAGAGAAAGAAAAGAGAGGGGGGCTCAGTGTACGGTCAGCTGGAAAGACAAGCAATGTGTTGAACAGTAGCCATTCAATTTCACTCACCTATTTTACAGATACTCTGGAATTCTTCATTCCTGTCATCATAACATGCCAAGAGAAATGCACCATAGAAGCCTAAGAATAAACATTATTGTGGCATCAGCACAAATCAGACATCAATTAAGGACAGAATCGCCTAAGCACTAAGTTGAGAACTGAAACAATCAACAGAGATTAAACTCTACATGAGCTCTCATCATCTGATAGGTTAAATTAACAGAAAAAGTTCTTACCAGTCCGTTTCCCACGGCCATGGAAAGCAGCAATAGGAACTAGATCTAATGTGTCTCCAATACTGTATGGAACAACAAAATAAAAAGTTAAACATGACCAATATAGCACCTCATCATAATTTGCACAGAGAGGTAAACATTTCATACAAATTACCTTTCCATGTAGTCTTTCTTCAATTTTAGCCAGTTGAGTGACCGCTTTGATGGCTCATATGTAGCATCTCTATCCAATGTTTTGATAATTAAGCCCTCACAACTGCAAACAAAGACTAATTTGCATCATCAAAATACAAAGTACTTTGAGGAAAAAATAAAATTATTTCCCTTATTTTGTTTACTCTACTCTTTCAGCCCACGCTAGTTGTCCGCTAAAAGTTGCTGGAAGAATTAAACAAATACCTTAAAGAAACAGCAGAATCAAGAAATGCTTGTATTTCCTCAAGTTCATTTGATGTTAAGGCTGTTGCAAACTGATAAAACCCAGCCTCTTCTTCAAATGAGTCATAAAGCCTCTGCAAAGAGCAAACGTAACAAGTCCCCAGTGAACCAAATTAGGCATAGCATATGCAGTGAACAAGATAAACAGTTACTCAACACAAATAACATCCCAAATTAATTACTTAACCATGCAGGCCAATAGCATCTCCTTATAATCAACATAACATAAAATCTTTACAGTGGATTTTTATTGATACCAATACTACAGACATTTTGCAATTTGAGATATAAAAAATTATATAAGCTGCATATCAAAGATATACATTGTAAGTACACAATCACTTAATAACTCATGACAAAAACAAATTTTATTATCAAAAAGTCCAGAACCATTTGTCACAGTAAAAGGCATACCTCCTTACGAACTTTCAGTTGTTCCTGAAGAAGTGGTTGCCCATTAAGATACAAGATGTCAAAAGCAAATATGCACACATCAACTTTGATGTCACTCACTACCACATTTTTGCGAGCTCTTGTACTAAGGATCTGTATAAAACAACTCAAAGAACATGCTGCAACAATCAACTTAAGAAAACACAGAATCAAACTACTTGGGTACACGTCTTCCATAACATCCAAAAAGGGAATCTGTCAATGATTAACCATGACAAAATATGGCCATTTTACAATACAAAACAAATAAAACATTCCCAGAAATTTAATAGTACAGAGAAGGAATCCAAAATTTTAGATAGTAACTGAGATTGAAGAAAATTTAAAATATTAATCAGATCTTTAGTTTCTAAACTAAAGACTAGCTAGAATTCAGTAAATAAATAAGGTAGCTGGATGAAAAACTTGCCAATTCGGACACCTCATGAGTTCTCAAAATTTAATTCCTCATGTGTTACACTTTATGTAGTTAACCATACAGAATAAGCCAAGGTTGTACTGGCAAGCCTTACTGCATGTGTTGCACTGTCTTACTGCATGCAAGGCTTGCTTGTAAGTAGTATTGATACATTATTCTCCCATTTGTAATCTCCATGTTTCTCATATAACGTTTTTTTTACTTTGTGCAAATTTAATGCAACAAATGTTTTCCTCTTTGTTTATACAAGATATGTTTTGATTGTCAAAGGATAAGCCAACTAATACATAAAGAATGGCATTTCCAGAGACAAACAAATTTCTACACAAAATAGAACCTAGCATTGCACTCATAAATTTTAAAGCATAACATGATTTGCAACAAATTACCTGAAAGGGTAAAATTTTCTTTTGAACCCGATCATAAGCAACAAGTTCACAATCCAAAACAAATGATTTTACAGAGGACTTCTTGAATCTACACAAGAAAGTAAATTTTATCAATAACTAAACCAGCATATGCAGAAGCGATAGCGCCTATGTTTTAAAACCCAATGGCCACCTTTCAAATATAAAAACATAATGGCTGAACCTCTTAAAAGGGTTTAAAAGTGTTGTTAGCAAGCAACAAGCACCCACAAGAAAGACTTTAAGGGATTATAAACGTACAGCAAATGCATGCCTAAAATCTCGGCATCTCTATCATCCAGCTCCTTAAAGGAACTCTGTAGCATGTAATGCCAATATCTAATTTTTCATATATAACTCAAACCAACTCATGGAGTTTCAGTGAGGTGTTCTCCAGATAATTCTATCGAGCCATTATTTTTACAAAGATCAGGAACAAGACTTAGATTAGTAGACAACAATGAAAGAAAAGGGGGAACCACTGAACACTAATATATAAGTGTTGGAACACTGTCTAACACCACCTTAACAACAACAGAGGATATAAATGCCTATGACTATGACTATTACTACAACTTCTGATGCCAACATGTTTGAACAGTCATGCCAGGATAAAAGATGAAGAAACTTAAATGGTGAGCACTAAAATATCATGTGGTAATATCTACATCTCAGATAACTATAAATTTATTTGACATGCATTGTAAGAAAAATCTCTGAAGAGAAGTTTTTGACCAGCATACATTCTATGGGTGGGGGGAACAAAGAAACCTTTATTCAACACACAAACACATACACAAAATAAATAAACCATATCAACACAACAAGTTACCATAATAAAAAAAGTCTACCTAGAAATGGCAGCTACAACGTCTGGAAACTTTCCAGTGTTCCGCTCAGCATTTCGACTGTATATCTCAACTATACCATTCTCCATATAATGTATCTACAAAAAGCAGGTTGATTTTTTTAGTTGTCACATAGTATTGGTACTAACAGAAACAAAAGAAACCTGTAGCAGCACACTAAATTCTATTACCTGTGCACGTTCTCCATCATATTTATATTCACATATAAAGTCAATATCCTGGAATTTATTTACAATTTCTGCAACCCCTTTGGTTGGTTTTGCTAGCATAGGTCCCACAGGGACACCCAGTGTAAAGCTACAAGTCTTTGAAAGATTCCATATACCACCAGTCAGAAGAGCAGGCACTACTTTATCATAGACTGGAAGGATGGAAAAAACTTGTTTTACAATCTTAGCAGCCTGCATAAGAGAAATCAAAGACCAATACAAGTACATCAGTTAAAGATCAACATGGAAAAGCAAAAGGTGATTCCTCAACACACAGCCATACAAGAAATAAGCTACCAAGCAGCAACTTAAAGGTAAAAAGTACAACTCCTGAATAATGAAAACCGAATTTTCATATTGTTGACAAAATATCAACTATTTACAGGCCTCAATAGATGTTGACCTCTTTCACCAGCCAATTTACCTTGCCCTTCACCACAATCGGTCTACAAAGGCCTTAATCAGATGTCATTTCTAGATCCAGCAAGCCTCAAAAAACAAACAACCAAACAGCCCACCTCCCAAAAACATTGATGAAATATCAGAGCACTGCAAGCCGGTCTGTTCTAGGTACCAGAAAAGGTTCCCCTCATCTCCATAATGATAACATGTCATTCCAGCCACACATATCTAAGGCACATGCTTTAAACTAAAACATACTTCTCATGCATAAACTACAAACTGCACTAGTGTGTTGAGCTCATAGACTGCACTGATTATTCAGTAAAAAATACCAATATTGAATGCACCCTCTCTTCCCTCAGTTTTTTTTCAAAGTTATGGTAGGATGGCAGTCTTTTTTACACCTATAAAATTTACTCACCTCTTCTAAAGGAGACTGAATGTTAGGAGGTGGTTTAGAATGTTGTTCATTATATACAGCAGCTTGTCCTAATGCAGCTAATAGAGTCTGCTCTGAAAATCCAATCCGCAACTTTGTCTGCAAGATGAAACCAAGAAGCCTTACAATAACGGAACGAATATAAACTATTACCAAATTGATGTCCTAGTTACAACCTGAAGTAGACGAATCAAATATTGAGGTTCACAGTCAGTTGCAGCAACAAGAAGTGCCTTGATACGATTCTTTTTCTTCTCCTGACTATCCTTTCCAGATTCCTATAAAAGTTGAACAAAAAAAAGGGGCAAATTAACAACATTAAGCATATAGTATTCACCAAAAAATACCTTATAACTAAGACATTCTCTTCCCACCTATTTGGCCAGACTGCATGGCACAATGACCAAGAATAATAAGTGCAAAACAATAGTAATATTGGAGATAGTTTACCTTACTTATCTATGTACTGTATATACCAGGTGAAAACTTATGTCAGCACAAACAGGGTAAAAATGTCCTCGCTTATGTCAAAATGAATCCACATTCAATGAAGATGGGCACATGCAGCATTCATCAATTGCGAAGCAACTGAATAGCAATTTCAATCATGGAAGTGAAGATTAAATTAAGACATCATGCATTTCAATATGTGAAAGAAGATGGTAAACCTTAGCAATTAGACGAAAGGTGTCAAACACTTTGACAACAGTTAATGGATCAGGCTTGCGCATCATCGATTGAGATGAACGGCTAGCTTGTGCAACAAGGCCCAGGTCTCCCTTATCCTGTCCAAATGTAAATGAATGAAGTTAGATGCCAAAAATTATTTGTTAAGAAGTTTTAGTCAAGCCCAAAATTAAAGAGCAACAGAAATTATACCTTGTACTGACTCTTAACCTGTGATTCAGTCCTCCCACAGGCCTCCGCGAGGGCCTTGATAATCGAGGCATCCCCAATTCCCAGCTCTAATCCCTCGTGCGCCGGAGCAACCTTATTTGCTGCCAAGTAAACCGCCGCCACCAAATCATCCGGTGTCGTATCAATAACAGTCCTCAACATATTACAAACAATATCCGTTATCACAATCCGACCCGTCTCGTTGGATATCAAATCAAACGACAAAGAAAGAAACAAAAATGGCACCCTCTCTCCTTTCTCCCAACACGCCACCATTTTCGGGTCAAAATCCGCCGGCTTCTTCTTCAGTGACCCAATTTTCCCCTTCAATTCCGCATTTCTCTCCGACACACTCACCACCTTCATTTTCTTCGAATCGGGAGGTTTCTGCGTCTCATCTGCATTGGCTTTTGGGGAATCTTCAATGGGCTTTTCAATTCCATTAATATCGCTTTCTTGGTCGGGCTTGACCTCGGTAGAATCCTGGGTTTTGGTCGAATTAGGGCTTTGGGTCTTCGATGGCGATGAATCGAGGGATTTGCGTTTCTTGGTGGGTGAAGAAGAGGAACTGTTTTTCTTTGCCGCTAAACGGCGAGCGTTGGACATGAGAGCATCGAAGGCGGAGGGACGAGAAGACATGTTGGAGTAAGGGTTTAAGGGGGAAAGAAAGAGGGGTGGAGGGCGAAAGAAAGAGGGTTTAGAGGGGAGGAAATGGGAGGAAGATGGAGGAAAGCGAAGGTTGAGAGGTCGAGAAAGACAAGTATGGCGAAGCAGATGGCATGGACGAAACGTCAGCATTCAAATAAGACTTTCCAAAAACAAAAAATAGTATCAGCGACCAAGAAAGAGCGTCTCGAAAGCTTGAAAGATACCAGTAGAGAAATGGCGGGAACTGGAGTGAGCTTTGGTTGGAAACCCCGCCCCTTGTTTCTCTTTTCATTTCCCTAATCAGCGACGATGGGCTCAGGCCCATGTCCATGAGCCAGCCCACATACAAACACTTCAACATGACATTATTATTATTATATAGTCCAAATGTATTATTTATCTACTTAATCATTCTTTTTTTTAACAGTTCAATTTAACAATTTTAATCTCTTTATCTCGATTTTAATAAATTTAATTCATACATTTCTATTAAAAGTCGACTTAAAAATAATTTATAATGGTATCACAATTTTACCTTTAATTTGGACAATGTTGCAATTTAGTAGTATCTTGACATTTTGAGGCAGATTAAGTTTTTGGTCACGTGCACGTATTAGTCTAAAATTATTATATTTTATTAATTTATTAATATTAAAAAAACTTAACGAAAAATAATTTACATACTTTGCAATTTAATTTAAAAAAATTGAAATTTGGAAAAAAAAAATCCCCATTCATAAAGTTGAAAATTTGTAACTATATATTTGTCACTATCTTAATAGCAACGTGAGCATGCATTGTTTGTGCAAGTGGAGTACCGCTATTTATGAACCTTGCCAAAGAGATGCCAATGTCTTAAATGGAAGAGATAAATATCAACTAACAACTAAACCGAACGTGGCAAAGACATGTGACGATTGATTTTCGGTATTTAAAATTTACATTTGAATCAAACAATATTTCAAAAATATTCTCCATTCAAAGTGAAATAATTGACTGAACCAATCGAGATAGATTGATTTCAATTACTTATTATGATATATTTTATTTTAATTATTTTTTATAAAAATTTAATTCATTTTAATTTTAAAAAAAATGAAACCAACTAAATCTATTAAAGGTGTCATGGATTCTACATTAGGGGTTGGTATTGAGTAGATAAACATTAATTTTCTTCCACCTAACATACATGTTTTTTAAATTAAAAAATATGAACTCTTAACAAATAGTATTAAAAGAGACTCAAATCTTTACTAACGTGAAACTCATAAGAGACACGTGATATACTTTGACCAGTGCAATGGTCTTCTCTTTTACAAATAAAAAGTTTTAAAAGCCAATACAATAATACTATCTTATCGGAAGTGGGCATAGAAAGAAATTGATTCGTTAACGACTGTAACAAAGCAATAATAAATCCTTCAAAATTCTATATTAAGAAACTAAGAAAAAGTCAAAAACCAAGTTGATTTTTAAAATGCTTGTGACCAGCAAAAACCTCTTGTCCATTTTGTTGTATACTACCGAATTACGCGTGCTTTGGTATGGTTATAAAAAGAATATGGTAGCATATGCTTTTGGCCTTACGTGAGTATAAATTATAAACTTATTTTAATAGTTTTGTTCATTTTTCATATTAAAAAATCAAATTTTAATATAAAATACATCAAATTCAAAATATTTAACTTAAGATCTATAAATGTCAAAGAAAAAAACAAAAAAATATACTAAATGAATTGTATTTACACAAGTTACGCAACAAGAAATAATCATTTCGTAATCGAATTTTTATATTAACTTGATAATTAATCTTCCTTGAATGTTATCCCAGTGACGGTCCAAGGAAAATTAAGCTAAAACCCGAAATGGCAGAATTAAATTTGTCAAATCCTTAACTGGATTTTGAAACATCGTTAATTACTTTTTTAGTTTTTAAATATTTATATTTTTTGTTGATGATAATTTTATATAAAAATTGAAAATTCAAACCATGGTATGACATATGTACCCTATCTAACAAGGAATCGTTAATGTCACTTCGTGGTCTCGTGCATTTAAGCCTCGCAAGTGGCCAACCTGTCCGTCCTCACGTCCTAACACTACTGTAATCATGAAGGGAAACAAATTACTCCAAAGAGAAAATTCAAGGTTTAATGAATGAACCTGTTGATGGGATCAGTCTGAGTCTCCAGACATGAATGATTCCTTCTAGGCCCTGCCCACAAAAAGAATTCATGATTCTAAATGATTGCTTCAATAATAATTACTACTAGTAGTACATGAAATTACCATCATTTCATATTTCACAGTCTCTTAATAATTAAACTACTTTACTAGTGGATGTAATAATAATACTTAGTATAGTACTTAATTTATTTTGATCATAATTTGCCTATCATATTTTTAGGGTTAAGGTATTTCAAATGGATTCGGAATAATTTTATTCAAATCAAATTTGTATCATTGTTTTTTTCGTTTTAAAGATTAATGTAAAGCGGTTTTAATATTTGATTTTTGGCTTTCCATGGGCCTATTACACGAGGAGAAATTTCCATAAAAACGAGAAGCGATCACATTTTTAATAATGCAAAAATCTCAATCTAATAATGGAGGAAAGGTGAATTTATTTTTTATATTGCTTTGACTAATTATGGGTTGTACGTTGAGGAAAAATCTTAATCGAACATCTTTTATCAAATAATCGATTTACTTAAATTATGATCATAAGTGTTATCCCACGAGTCTGATTGGAAGAAAAACAAAAATTATATCATTTAAATTTTGTTTTATAAATAAATTTCTTTAATTTTAATAAAATTTTTTGTTTTTATTCTGTTGAAAAGATTAACTACTAGTAATTATCACTATTATTACATAAAAACTAAAAAGTCTAAAGCTCAAAAACCAGACATGTCATTTCATTGCTTGGGTAAGTTGGGATTCCCCTATTTAGCAAATTTGATTTGATTTAAGAACCATGAAGTCATCATGATTCCTTTCAAAGTCAATAAAGTTAAAAAACGGGTCTCTTATCGATGCGTATTCTTATAAACCAACGTGTTTAATTGACCTAAACATGATTAAATCACCAATCTTACATCTAATCTCATCTTTCTTCCATCACAGCTACATTCGAACTACGAAAAGTAACAAAAAGAAAATGAAGTATAATTTTTGTTCATTTTTGGTCCATCTTTACTGTTTTAAAATGCCTTGAAACGAATTATTTTAAAAATATATATTTTTTATTTTTTAAAATATTAGAAACTTATTGTTCATGTTAAAAATTATTAAACATTTATTTTATGAAATATTTTAAATTTTAATATAAAATATATCAAAATTAGAATTGTTATCTTATTTTTCATAAAAAATAAAAAAAAGAAAGAAGTAAGTAAAATAAAAACCGGGAAAAAGCCAAATATTCCTTGTATTTTTTTTGTTAATTTTTTTAACTATTTTAAAAATATAATATTCTTAATTTTTAATATATTAATGCTTTGAACATTTATATTATAATTTTTTCTTAATTTTCATACAAAATTTGAAAAAATAAAGTATGAAGTAAGTTAAAAAAAGAAAAGCCGGGAAAAAGCCAAATCCAGGCCAGGCCAAAAGCTACGAGAAAAAACCAAAAGAAAAGTGAAGAGTCCTCTCACACAAGGACTGCGAGTCAAGTCCCATCGAATCGGCCAAAACACTCGAAAAGAAGCAGCAGCAGGAAGCACAAAACAAACGAAGAAAACTCGGCCCCTCGCCTCACCCCCCGGAGTTCCCCCTTCCTTCTTTTTTTTCTCCCCTGCCTTTTTCTTTTTCTCTCCCCCCAATCACTATCAACCAAACAACCAATTTTGGCATTAAATTCCAGCTCACTCTTCCGTCGTTTTCCTCCTCATTTTAACACTAACCAACTCGCCTTTCCTTCTTCTCTCCGTAACTCACTTTCTCTTTCGTTCTTTCTTCGTTTTTCAGTTACAAACTGTTTGTTTCTTTGGAAGCTTCGCTTTCACAGATCTGAATTACTTAAACCAAACAACCGAAATTCCATGATTTTTTCGATTAAACTGGAGGTTTAAAAGCTGTTTCGTTAGGGTTTTTGAAGCGATGTTTGGATCGGAAATGGAGACGAGAATGAAGAAATATAGGCAAGTGAGTCCGGAGAGAGCTAAAATTTGGACTGAGAAATCGCCGAAGTATTATCAGCATAACCGGAAAGTTCCTGTTGTTTATTATCTCTGTAGAAATCGCCAGCTTGAACATCCTCATTTCATCGAAGTTCCTCTGTCTTCCCGCGATGGTCTCTATTTGAGAGGTAATTAAACTTTTTCAAAAAAAATTTCATTAATTTATTTTTAATTTTTTTTCTTAATTGATTATTTTAGAAACTTTTGTGTTGTGTAGATGTGATTGAGAGGCTTAATATTCTTAGAGGCAGAGGAATGGCTTCCTTGTATTCTTGGTCTTGCAAGAGGTAAAATATGAAATAATTACCTTATTCTTTTTACTTCTGTTTTTGGTTACTTATTTTCGGAGTATTAATAATTGCAGAAGCTATAGGAATGGATTCGTATGGCATGATCTCTCTGAAGATGATTTAATTCTTCCCGCTCATGGAAATGAATACGTTCTCAAAGGTTCCGAATTATTCGAAGAGTCTAGCTCAGGTTCATATCACTTATATGTATTTTTAATTGGTTTCGTAAGCGAGAAAAAGAGAATATAAGGCTAGTCTTTTAATGCTAGTGAATTCTTTTGTGTTCAGATCGTTTTAGTCCTGTTGGGAATAGCATTAGACTGCAAAATCTGAAGCAATTACCTGAACCACCATCTTCTTCTAGAAGCCAAGATGATTCTTCATCTTCTTCCAGCTTGAATGGGAAGAGAACAAAGCATTCTCAGGATGATGAACTGTCTTCTCCAGTTAATCATCCGACTCCTGGCTCCTCCGGTGCGTCACCAGAGTCTAGATATGGAAAGAATTCTTCCTGGGGTTGTTCTCTTAGTTTGACTGAGTATAAGGTTTGTAAGAGTGACGGGTTAGCAGATGCTTCAACGCAGACTGAGGAAAACACAAGCAGACCTAAGACACGGGAAACTTGCACAAGGGGTGTTTCAACTGATGATGGGTTGTTAGAACCTGAATGCAATACCAATTTTCAAAACCAAGTCTCTAGCCCTCGTGTGAAAGATAATTCTGAGATATGCGGAAATTCAGTTTCTCCTCCACCGTCCACTTCTAGCGCATCATCTTCAGGTGGGAAAACCGAAACTTTGGAATCTCTAATCCGAGCTGATGTGAATAAAATCAATAGTTTTAGGATTCTTGAAGAGGAAGAGATTCGAATGCCAACCAATGCAAGGCTCAAGGCAACAAGCATGTTGATGCAATTGATCTCATGTGGGTCAATATCTGTGAAAGACCATAGTTTTGGCCTTGTTCCAACATACAGACCAAGGTTTTCACATTCAAAATTTTCTTCACCATTATTGCCTACTTCAATCATGTTGGGAGAGCTAGATTGCTTATCGGAGAATCCAAGGTTGATGGGCCTGAGATTGGAAGACAAAGAATATTTCAGTGGTAGTTTGATTGAGACAAAAATGCTCAAGGAAGAAGGAGATGGACGTACAACTCTGAAACGTTCTTCTTCATACAATGCTGATAGGTAAGTTTGTTTTTGAATCTTTTCTTATTGGATTCTTTGCCTACTCTTGGCATTAAACAAATGAACTGTCTTGACACTATATAGCAGAGCATTTGAATAGCCAAATGTGCCGATCACAATCTTTTCACTTAGTTGCATAGCAAAGAATTCTAAAATGTGCTCAGAATGGGTCACGCTTGTGACCTCACTAGTCTTAGAATAGGGATAGGAACATAATTCATATTAACTAAGAGCTTAGCACAGTCAAATTCAACCCGATTTCTTCAGTTTGGTCTTCTATATCCTGACAGTCTAGAATGCTGATTCATGGGCCATGATTCCTTTTTCTGATGCAGTTTAAAAAGAACGGGATTAGAGGGAAGAAGGGTAAAATACGTCAAAGAGTTTATGGAAAAAGCAATTGGCTCTTGTATAATTAAATGTGGCAAAGCCCATGCATTACCTTTGAACTTGTACTTTTGTTCTTTAAGTCATGTGAAGATATTCCTTATGGCACAATATGCTTCTTTCTGATCCATACAGGATGCCTCACATATAAAGAGCTTCCTTTATGTATGTCTGTAATCATCTATGTGTGGTATTTGAGAGCTTAATGAATCTTCTAGGTGATAGTTCCATATTATTTAACATTGAAGGCGTCTTCTGTGGAAGTCATAATGATGACTGTATCAGCTTATCAGGGCTCATAGACCTATTGGTCTAAGCTTCTTTTCAATTGAAATGTGCTGTTTTTATTCTTATCAAATAATATAATGTAGCTTCAGCTACATTTCTTTTGTAGCTTATGCTAAATCTATGAAACTAATTCGAATTGCAGGGCTTGTAAGCAGCTGGATTCAGCTGAAGACAAAGAAGAGTTGAATTTGGGACGTTCGAAATGCATCCCTCGTTCTATCAAGGCTTCACTAAGCAAGCAACCACGAAGCGAGTCTATGAGATCCCCTGTTTCTGTAAAACCAAGAAACTCCTCTGATGGGATGGACAACTCACGCTTGGTATCAAGTAGCATATCGAACGGCGGCAGTAGAAGAATCACAGAGCCCATTGCAGCTGAAAAACAATCAAAAAGGTTGGATTCATTCAGAGAAGAGGAGAAGGTGATCAAAATTGAAGAAAGTTAAGTGTAGACTCCTCCCAGCATCTTCAAGATAGATGATCAAAATGATCCTTACGTCTGATATTTTATTGTTTCATGTTGGCTGACGGTGTGGTTTGATTTCCCTCAACAGGCTTGCTTCAGGAGCTCGGGTTATAATCCAATCTAAAGCGCCATGTGATACCATTGTCGGTTGCTCCTAGTCAGAGCATTTCGAGGTTTAGGCAACGGATACCTTCGGATCCTTTTTGGTAAAAGCTTATTTCAACAAGTAAAACTTCTGGTCTTCAAATTTGGTTTGAATTTCAAATGATTTTAAAGATAGATTGGCGGGTCCATGTGATGATTCTGTAAATCTGGAAAGCTAAAAGAGGGAAAAAAAAAAAAAAGGCAGAAAAGAGAAAGGTAGATATCCCCTCCTGATGGTCGGAGTACAATTTTTTGGTTCCAGCTTTCTTTTATGAGATTCGTGCTTTAATGTAACTACAGTTGCAATACCATCATCCCTTTGGCATTCTCTTCTTTTTTTTTTTTAACCTGAAGAAACAGTTCCCTGCTTGCTGCCGCTGCAAGAACATGCAGAAACTGCATTGATTCCGCAATTGACGTATATCGACAACCGAGGTAAACTTTTCTTGCACTTGACTCAGGGTTTTAGGCTTAAGCTTGGAATCCTATGTGGTTCAGGTTGACCCCTTTAGCTCAAATGGAGGAAGAAACGTTTTTGACTCCGAAAAGTCAAAGTAAAGAGTCAAAGAAACAGTAGGCGGTAATTTATTTAAAAAATCCGACAAAAGGGAGTGTGTTTATAACAAAGTGACTGGAGAGGGTGGAGGGGCACTGGGGGGGCATGGGCCTGCCCCAAAAACTCTTAAATCCACGTGTGGGAAGACGAAATCCTATGTGGCGCACGAAGTTTAACCACACAGGCAGAGACAGAAGGAAAAAGGGTTTGGGGTGGCCATTAATGAGTTGTCTGAAAAAGCTGTCTCCTTCTCGGATGTTGTAGCCGTAGCTACTTTTTCTCTCTCTCTCTCTTTGCTTTTTGCTAGGACAGAGGGAGGAAAGGCTTTGGGGACTGAGTCTCTCAGCTCTTTTGGTTTGTATAATATGCTTACAACCTTTATTCCTACGGTTTACTCAAAAGCCCAATAGACAAATACAGTAAACTTAGCTTAGACGAGCAATAATTGGTTCGAATTAAAATAATTGATTGAAATAAAATGAATTCGATTAATTCAATTGTTTTTCTATTTCTATATTAATTGATTAAAAACTAATTCATTCGATTATTTCGGTTAATTTTTAATTTTCAATTTAGGTACTGAACGGTTAGAAACAATTCTCAGTCAATTTTTAATATTTTACATTTTCAATGGAGTCAATTAAAAGAATTGATATTACTAATAGATTTTTTTAAAATATTATTTATAAATACAATATTTTAAAAATATTGTTAAAAAATTCATTCTAGTTAATTTGGTTTTCAAAATTTTAAAATTGAATTGAATACTCACTCATTATTTATATAAAGTTTTAATAATTGTCACATTATTATTTGAGTATGCTACTATGATCCAATTATTGTACTTTTGAACCAGAATCATTAAATGATTCATTTAGACGAACCTCCATTCAAGCCAGGCATTTAAATCATTGTACTAATATTTATCAACTATTTACATTAGCTAAAGATTGAAAGCATGGGTATTATATAAATCTTATGGTTATTACCAAAAAAGAAAAAAGTAATGATCAGTGATCAGTGAAACAGCAAGACATTTAATCTCTCTGATCAAAGCTGTTAGTTTTGTTTGGATAATGGTTTCAGTGTATGTCTGTCCACATTAATAACAATATACACACGTTTTTAAGAATGCTTAGGGTTCTGTTCTCTTACAGGTTTCTGTAAGATATAGGGACAAGAGACATCAATGCTCTCATGGGGTTTGAATCAAAGGGTTAAAATTAAAAATTTGGATATTGGTAGCTAAGGGCTAAGGTTCAGAGTTGAGATTCTTGCTCCCTTAAAGAACGTCAGCCATGGCCGACCAGTTTTTGTGTATTACTACAAAACCTGCTCTGCTGTTTGTTCCAATGGTGGCACTGTCTGAATGGTTGTCAAATCATTGCCCAATGCCAAGTTTGAAATTCCTAGCCCAAAGGGTCATGACTCATTTTTCCTTGAGGGGGGAATAAAGGCAAATCCCTGCTAGATTGGGAATATTAAGAGTCTGGAAGAGAAAAGCTGTTCCAGAATTTCTTGCTTCCATGGAACTTCCTGGACAAGAATAAGATTTAATGACTGGATTTTGAACAAGAACATCCTGAATTCAGTATACATGCAAGATCTGTACCATCTGTATTCACAACGTATTTACAAAGACTAATGTCATTGACAGAACATAATGGAAGGTAACACTTTCTCAATTAGTGTCCTTTTTGCCACTAGCTCTTTTGGCATGTTTATTAAGACACGGTAAATTACAGAAGAACTGAACTGTGGTTTGGACAGAATAAATTTTCTCGCTTCGGGGATTTAAATTTCGACGCTTAACTAATCTTAAGCGTGGAAAAAAAGGACTGATCATCTCACCATCTCGGCCATCACTGATGAGCATGAAGCAGCAGGGCCTCCGCGTGTCTGTCTGGTATTGTAGGACTCGCAATTCAAGCATTTGTGTGCCACAATGTGGAACTGGACACGGGAAGTGGCTCCGCAATCGTTGCAGAGAATCCATACCTAATTTTTCAAAGCAAAACTGAAAAGTTAGAGACTGGTTGCCATTGTTCTAACAAAAGCCATCCTGTTTCTCATTGCTTAACACTTACCATCTTATTTTGGTATACAGCAGGCATCCGGGTTGAGGCAATCTGCAATAAGATTCAATAGAGCGATGTTAGGACCCAGAGCATGAGCTGCACAAGTATAAGCACACTATCATTTGGAAAAAGAAACAATTATTCTACAAGCACGACAAGTACCTCTTGATCAAGCTTTCTCCACAATTCGGACATATCGCAGATAGACTTTGAGCAGACTGGGCAAGAGTACCTGCAGTAATAAGAAATAGATTAGAAATTGCTGGTTGAAATTCACAAAAATTGATGTGGGAATGAAACATATATATGAAACTGGGATGAAACATGTTAGGAAATATCATCACTGATTCTCTACATTAAAGTAGCAATGAATTTCTAATACTTGTTTATAGTGCTTACAGATAATGTTGCTCCATCTCTCTCAAACATTCCAAATGCATTGTGTGTCCACAAGGTAAGACAGTTATATCCTTCATTGTATCAAAAAGAAACTGCAAAAAATGGAAGACGTCGTCATCCCTAAGAAACAACTTTTCACCCCAAATTTGCTTAGTATCATTGCAATGGTGCTTCAGGTTACCTCAAAGCAAACAGGGCAGTTGTGGTGCATTGCTCTCTCCACACAACGATGTGCATCGCTCATTGATTTGGAATAGCAACATCCTGCAGCAGCAATTTCAAAAATCCCGAGAATGTCAGTTTGGTGACAGGCTGAAACGCTACGAGGAGAAGAAGAAAAGAAAGAGGGACTGCATTTGTTTTGTTTTGAAATAAAAGTTATCAACTTTCACATACCACATTTGTTGCAATGAAAGAAGTTCTCCTCACCTCCAGTTCTGCAAAGGAGTCATAAAAGAGATAATGAGAAATGGTAAGAAATTATCAAATTATAAGAGTGATTCTGATCAAGAAGATGGGTTTCGGTAGATATTCTAGGTTTGAGCATAAACTCGAAAATCTTACCTGCATATACCACACTCATTGCAGTGGTATTGGTTTTTAGAAACCTGAAATCATGTAACAGTTCATCACATCAGCAATCATTTAAAAAATTTGCAAGCCAAGACTTGAAAGATTAAAAGTTAGCAAAGAACCGAAAAAGACTTACATTATCATCAAAGAATTTGCATTTAGCACAGAAGTACTTCCCCATACAGACTCCGCAATTGATGCAATATTGTTGAACCTGAAAGGGTAAAAGACAAGAATGTTATAACCCGATTTAGTTTCAGCTTTTAAACAATAAATCGTCTTATTCTCATGTGATGTTCAAGGAGACTCACATCTTGTTCTGTGTCGCATAGGGAGCAAATGACCTGAAATTGTCAAAAGAATAAGGTTAGACAAATCATGTGAGAATCTAAAGGATTGCTTTGTGAATTTTATTGGAGATTGAGACCAGTCAACAAGCAAAGATATTTTGTTACATAAAGTTAAAAAAACCAAACATTATCCATAGAATAACTGCTACTTTAGTTAATGAATATTACTAAGGATTAAAACAAACTGAAACAGGGGATTCAGACGGCTATCTTAATCAGGAGTTTATTCTCCTTTCTGGCTCATTCTTTATAGCCATTCATTTGCAAAAACTGGTCCAGATTCTATCCAGTCAGAGTTTTATCCTTGTGCTTTTTGTCTTTTACCTAAAGTTTTATGGATAATCTATGAGACCAGAGATCACAAAATCCACTTGCTTTTTAACACAAAAAGGGTGTGAAAAAAGAGCAAGAAAAAGAAAGCATAAAAGGCAAGATTCAATTTGACAACCACAAAAGATTCATTGAATTGGTTCTTTTTTAAATTTCTGGCCCTACAACTTTCCATTCCTCATTGTCTTCATGCAAAATATCAGACGTATCTATCAGGATACAAGTGATTTTTTCCTGGAAGAAACCCCTCAGATCAAAGGGAAAGGGAGAAAAACTAATCATCTTTGGGATCTAAATTAATGATTACAGGGAATATCAGAAACTAGATACTATACCAGGAAAAGTAAAAAGACAAACCGTTTCAACTTCATGGCGTGGAATTTCATGTTGCTCCAGAGGATTACATTCCAGGGAATTCTGTTCATAGATTTTCCAATAACACCCAAAAAAACAGGATCAGCTAAGCCAATATTAACCCATATCAAAACTTTTCCTTAAGCAAAGAAAAGAAGAAAAAGAAAGAAAACATATTTCGATCATACCTTAGCTTCATTATGGCAATGCCTGCAATCAAAGATCTCATTGCAACATGGTGCTCTAATCTTACATCTCCTTCTGTAATGCAAGCACCTAATCATATATACAAAAAAGCAAAAAGTAAATCCCCACAAATTATCAAACGTCTATCACACAAAAAACTTGATGAAAGGCAAAACCAGAGGTTGAATTTGAAGAAGCAAAAGAAATGAGACATACCCATGATTCCCTAATCCAATCTCCATCAAAGCAGCATTTTGATTTCCAAATTCAACAGATTCCAATTCATCAGTAGATAACTTTGTCTCACGTCCACCTTCCATTCTCTGGAGTCTGAACCTCCCCAAAGAAAACCAAAAGTTAACAACAGTTGCAGAGATTAAACAAGAAAAACAACTCAAAAGACAATGAAAGAATAGAAAACCCAACCCTGATACAGAATCCAATTATCCCATCAAACCCAATATGTAGCAAGAATCGTAACTTCTTTTTTGTTATTTGGAGAAAAAAATGGTATTTATATCAGTAAATTTCAAACGAGATGACTCAGCAACACGGCAGAGGGTGGCAAATGTCAGACAATTAATCAGACAGCTAATTGAGACCACGATTGCATTTAGTCATTAGCTACTATAATTAGAAACTGTCTTTCTCTCTGGGGAGAATTTCCTTTGCCAACGTACCCGGTATTAAAGCGGCTTTAAAAGCTGTGATCTTTGGATAAATACAAACTCAGAGAAAGCTTTTTTGGATTTTTTGAATCAGTAGTAAGATGACTCAGTCAGTTGATGAACAGAGTGAGTTGGGGTTTGTGACTCCGAATTAACAGGAGGTTCCCATGGTTTTTTATAGATCATGGGACAATGGCTGGCGGGAAACAAACGGCTAAGATGTAGAGAGACGGTAAAATTACCATGAAAAGTACATAACTTCCGGAGTTCTCAACGCCCTTTTTGGGGCATTTTTGGGATGAAGTTTTATGGTCTGGAATGAAGGTTTTGTATCTCAAGCGCCAACAGAAAATAGTATTGTTCACGCGCCGGCTCTCCAATAGTACCATTATTATCCAAACTTTATTTTTATACAGTTGAAAATGTTATGAGAAAATATTAATAATTTTAATACTTTTTATTGGTAGATAATAGACATCAACAAAAGGGATTTGGTGGACCAAATTCAACTTAATAAACCTAATTAGTGATTATATATTTAATAAAATATTTTTCTTGAATTTAAACTGAAATAGCTAAATATATTTTCTATTTTAATTTTTGCATAAAACGAATAAAAAGGGGAAAGGAAAGGGGTGAAAACCACGCTCTTGGGAAAGGCGTGGAAAGAAGATAGATCCGGTTATCTTACCACTGTGCCGTCGGATTTCGTTAAAAACAGCTGGCTGTCTTTGAACAGCGCGTTGTTTTGAGGTTTTAAACTAAAACACACATGCAAAAGAGAAGCGGATTAGCATCTAATTATCTGCTGACTAGGATTGGGACCCACACACAAACCAAAGTTAATTTTTAAAAAATGAAGGAAATCCCAGGATAATTGGTGTTTTCCGTTCGAGGTTTTTGTGGCTGGAGATGAACGTGGCAGATGCTGATTGGTCAGAGTAGCAACCACATGTGATTTGAAGAGACATAGCGATAAGGTTTGAAGGTGGACTTAGACCACTAAATGCAGGCAAACCAAAAAAAAGGGATAAAAAGGACAGGGAATTTTTGGGTAAGTTGAGATATTTTGAAAATTTATTAGGGTTTATCTGGTTGAGATATTCATATTCATATCGATCATTCTATCTACTAAATAAAGCTTTGGTATAGGTCTTTTTAAGAAAGGGAGGTGAGTATTAGTTGGTTTCAATCGAAATCCATTGAATTCGGTTATTTTGATTTTAAAATTAATTGATAAAAAATTATTTATTCGACTATTTTGATCGATTTTTATTATTATTAATATATAAAATATATATGATTAAATTAAATATATTTAAGCTATATTATTAAAAACATTATATATAGTTAAAATTGACTACATCGATCAAAATAAGTTAGGTTTTTCGATCAGCAGATTGTGGAGTGAATTCATAAAAAATGTGAGATGGATAGTTGGAGATGGAGCTTCCATTAGTTTCTGGTTTGCTATATGGTTAGGAGACTTGCCACTGTTTAACATTGCTGCAGAGGAAGGCTTCCTAGTAGATATGACAGATTGGGTACGGGATTTTATGTCACCGAATGGAGAGTGGGACAAGGAACGTTTGACAGCTGCATTACTAATGGAGGTGGTGAAGAAAGTACTCTATCTTATCCCTCCCAACCTTGCAGCTTGCCTTGACGAGCCGTATTGGGCTCTAACTTCATTTGGGCATTTTACTATACCCTCAGCGTATGACCATTTAAAGTCCCCATCTGATTCAATTAGATTAGAGAACAATAAATTATGGAGTTGGCCTGGGAATGGAGTGGCCCTCAGAGAATACGCATCTTCCTTTTTCATTGTCTTCATAACAGGATTTTGACAAATGCAGAAAGAGTGAGACGTGGTCTTTCATCTGACGCCTCATGTCCGTAATGCCATGTTTTGGAGGAAACCAGCCTTCATCTATTGAGGGATTGTCCAGCCGCAACGGTCATTTGGAAGCGTCTGCTGCCCCAAGATCATACACACCAATTCTTTCAAGCTATGTTCCCTGAATGGCTCTCCGTGAATCTTAGTCTAAAAAATTTCTCCATTTTTTAAGTCCCCTGGAACATTACATTTGGCATAACCTGTTGGTATGTTTGGAAGTGGAGAAATTCATTCGTCTTTGAAGGTCGTGTAATACCCATAGAAGGACAACTCAATATTATCAAAAGTATGGCGATGGCAACGTGGAATAACTGGCTAACTTGTCCTTTACAAAATGGGAGACCAGGTCGACAAGAAGAATTATTAATAGGTTGGGTTCCCCCACCAGCAAATTGGATACCAGTGAATTCAGACGGGGCATACAGGAGTGGAAGGGGGGTTGGTTCAGCTGGAGGAGTTCTACGACACCTCGATGGTTCATGGATTGTAGGTTATGTGTGTAAGTCAGGAACAAGCATCGCATACCAGGCAGAGTTATGGGGAGTATTTCAAGGCCTCAAGCTGGCTTGGGATCACGGTTACAGAAGAATTCAAGTGCAGGTAGATAACAAGACAATAGTCAAAGCCCTTAACACTCGAGCCACGCGCCCCTGCTCAAATTCGGACGTGATAAGAGCAATTAAGGCCTTGCTTAGTAGACAATGGGAGGTTACCATACGTCATATTTTATCGGGAAGGGAATAAAGTTGCAGACTACATGGCCAAGTTAGGCCTTGACTTAAGTTCTTCTTTTTTTACATATGATGGCCCACCTTTAGAAGTGGCACATATTTTGTTAAAGGATTCATTGGGAGTTGGCTTTTTAAGTATGATTACTCAATAAAATGAGAATTCTTTCTTAAAAAAAAAAAATTGGGTTTTAGTTATTCTCAATTTTAAGGTATAATTTGATTGATTATTGTTTATAAAAGTTTGATTAATTTCATTTTTAAAATTTTAAGAACAAACCGAAAAATGATAAAATGGACCCAAAAAAAAATAAATGAGCTAAAAATAAAGTATGGGCTTTCCAAGCCCATTTAATAATCAATTTTCAGGCCCAATCAGAAAGCTATAAAGATGAGGTTAGTTTTGGGAATTTGACAGGGCCCAGCCCAGAGAAAAAATTAGGGTAAAATTAAGGCATAAAATCTGAGCCGTCCATCAAATAAAACACTCATATCAACCGTCAAATCTGTCCAACCCTTCTTCTATATAATCGACTCCTCCGGTCATCTTCCTCAGCTAGGGTTTTCAGTATCTTCTCTTCCTCTGTTTATAGATTTCCAAGCTAGGGTTCTAAATCTGGTGTTCAAAACTTCGAGAAGCTTCGCTATCTGGTCAGTGTGGATTCAATCTCCGTTCCCACGTGACTCGTTCCCTTGAAGCGAAAGCCATCGTGTTGCTTTTTAACCATATCTCTCCCTCAAATCTCTGTAATTTTCCGGGAGAACACTTGGGCAACTACATTTTCAAAAGAAAAAAAATTATTAAATTTAATTTCGTGGGGTGTTTGTTTTTGTTCAAGAACGGTGATGAGCTATAACAGACCTGTAATGAATTGCGAACATGATCGCAGCTCTTTACGAACATCTAAGGGACTGAGTTCTACGAAATAAACACTCTAATTTTCTCTCTTTTTTTCTTGGATTAATGGGACTTTCAATCAATGGCTTCTTTGTCTTAAGCTTAAAACTTAATTTTAATAATTATTTTTGAGCTTTTTTTTATAAAGGAGCCTAAATCGATCGTTCTCCTCGCTATCCAGTGTCTCGATTATGTAGCATTTGGACGTTGGAGAACTATAACTAAATTTTTTCTTTTTTATTTAATATATTTTAACCTTAATTTTTTCTTAGTCAATAACTTAATTGTTCATTCTTCTTAACATAAATTTATTTTCTCAAATTACTCAAATAGTTCTTACGTTTATACTTTTTGTCAATTTAGTTCTTATATTTAAAATTTAAGTAATTTAGCTTTTCGATTTTGTGACTGAAAGCAATTTAGTAGTATTGTCTAATTTTATGGTTAAGGTGATGATGTCATTGCTCACATATGGTAATGCCACGTGGAATTGATATGGTGATGTGGCAATGGCATGGACATATTAATGTGGCGGTGTCATGTAGAGTAGAGGGTAATGATGATGAAAGTTTTATATTTTTTATTTTGATATGAATTTTTTTAATTTTTTTATTAATATTTTGAGAACATATGTTTTTATTATTTATGTTTTTTTAAAATGTGTTATAGAGTTAACGATGATTATAAAAAATAATTTTTTTCTTTGATTGCTTAATTTGTGTGTGACAGATTTTTTATTACACTTATAGAATATGAGCTGCTGTAATATTTTAATTTGTTGTTTATTTTTTATGTTTTATTTTATTTAATATTTCAAATTACATTTTGAATTAAAGATTATTTTTATGATTAATAGAATTAAATATAATTATAAATATTTGTATTATTTTATTTATGTATTTTTGTTTCAACTTAATTCCTTCTTGGTATGGATTTTTTTTTTAATTTTTTGCTCATTTGTTGTGCAAGAATTACCATGTCATCATGTTGATGTCAACAAATTTGTTAATAAATTTGCCTTGATGTCATCATCAATAAATTGCTTCAATTTCAAAAATCAAAAGATTAAATTGTTTCAATTATCAATACAAAGACTAAATTAATGAAAATATATGAATATAGAGATTATTTTGGTATTTTGACAATTTAATTTTATATTATAAAGTATTTAATATTTATATTATAATTTTAATTTATTTTTGGACTGTTGACAAATTTGTTTAATGATCCTCCAATTGATAATGAAGCTATATTACTACTTTTGTTATGGGTCCTTGTTTGCCGCCTTCAATAAGGATATAAGTTAATATTTCCCAAAAAAAATCAAAATTAAAATCTTTGTTTTAATATTAATGAAAATTGAATAGAATAAAAAAATAAAGTGAAAAAAGAAATTCAAATATTTTCTTTAGAAAAAGAAATTAAAAGGGTATTCAAAAGATGCAGTGGACACCGGACCTCGAAATCGGACTTGAACGAGTCTAGAGCCCAACAGGCCCAAGCTGTAACTCAATAGGTTCAAATTAAAGCCTAAAGAAAGACCAAGCTGAACTTCAAAATTTTTAGGCCTAATTTGAAATGGGAGAGAACGCTAAATTTTGTTTATTTCCGGCCCTTTGGGCCACAATTTATAAATTATTATTAAATAATTATTATTTTCTCCCTTGGAATAATTTTCTACTTATAAAAGATTATAAATAATTTTTGGGCCAGTCCAATAATTTGCAATAAAAGATTATTCTACTTATACAAAAATATTAAAAATAATAATATGATTTAATTCTTTGGAATAATTTTCTTGCCAGTTTATTTATTGTTAATAAAAGATTGTCCTATTGTTTTTTAATATTAAATTTAAATGAAATACTCCTTAGTAGTACTGAAGAATTGGATCAAGTAAAGTATAGATAGAAGAACATTATTCAAGTGGAAAGTTCAAATCAAATAGTGGAAAAGATCTGATCAACAGAAAGCATCAATGGAAACATTATTGAACCAGTCCCGTAGTCAAGTCCTTATATCAAAAGAAGAAAGAAGAAGAAGTCCTTAAATCAAAAGAAGAAAGAAGAAGAAGCAGAAGAACAAAAACCATTCATTTTAATAGTATTTCTTTGTGCATGCTTTTCTTGACAGGGTTTCATTTCTAGAAGTCAACAGTCCCAGAGACAACCAAAATTAAAAAAAAAAATGATAAGTTTCACTCATACTTCTTCTAATTTTAATTGATTTCAATTAGCCCCCTATGAATATTATCTTACAATTAAAATTTAATATTACGAGGATAGTTTTTGTTTTTAAAGAGAGTTTAAGCTGTTGATTTTACATAACAAAATTATCAAAATATTTATAATTTAAAATTAACTTATTTATCAATCTGTAAAAGTAATTCTATAATTTTACTAAATAAAATTATCAGTTTAATTTATTTATTAAAAAAGATTTATGGGAAAAATATAATTTTAGAGGGTCGAAATGACGTCAGCGAGAATTCAGCGGCACAACGGTCGTAAATGGGAATGCGTCTAGGCAACGGTAACCTCAGAGAACTGCAAAGGTCGGGCGATGGGTGTGGGATCCACGTGATTCTTCGTAGCTAAGGACTTTTTTTATTATTATTATTTATGTATATATATATATAATTTTGTAGCGACAGTAATGATTTATTCGTCGCTGAAAGGGCAATTAGAAGCCAGAAGAAAGAGGAAGGGAGGTTCGTCAGGTCAATCACTTCACTGGGTGTAGTCAAATACACTCTTTACCAACTGTGCTGGTTTACACCTGTAACGTGTTTGACCTTTTCTTACTTGCCTGGGATGGGGCACCCCTTCCTCTGTTTGGACGGCTGCTCGTTTCAAATTTGCCATCGCCAACCTTTCCCTTTTATTCAATTCCTCTCTTACCCCCTTTTCCTTTTATTCAATTACTCTCTTAGATTTGATAATTTATGTTTTTATATTTTAAATATATTTCGTAAACATAATAATTATATGAATAAATATAATTAATTAATTAATATATTAAAATTATAAAAAAATATATAAATAGGTTTAATAAATGTACATAGCTAATATCCTAATAATGAAAAAATAATTTTGTGTATGATGGTGCAAAGATTTTAAGGATGTGTTAAATTCAAAAAGCTTTGATTTTGTATTTTTTTTATTGTCACTCAAAATATATCAAATTGACAAATTGAACTTGGTTTGATCGTAAAAGTTGAGTCATATAATGTATCTCGTTAATTTAAACATAGTGTAATAACAAGAAACAAAGTAAATTGGGTAAAGTTTAAAGCATAATATAATATTTTGATATATTCATTTATTGTCTCTAAATAAATCCTTAATTTTAATGAAAAATTAATTATTATTAAATTTAACAATGATTGATATTATTTGTTCATGTGATGTATGACTTAAGCTATTCAGGTCATAATATTAATTGGTTAAAAAAGTTCGTTTACATGAACTATGATGCGGTTAATTTTTCATTAAGATTAAAAATCGGTTTGAATAAAGATTGATTAAAAATTTATTTAGATATGATAAATAAATTAAGATAAAAAAGATAATAATTTAAGAATTGCTTTTACTATTTAAATCTTAATTAGATGAAGAAACTCATTGGACTTGTTAAACCGTAATAATATTCTTAACCACTAAACACTGGATAGATACTTTTTCAAAAAGAAGAACAAAATCCGCAAATTTCCCTGCGTGATAATAGTAAGGGGCAACCATGACTTTCCACAAAAATAAAAAAAAAGCGGGGAGTGCCCGAAAGTCAAGTCAGTGGTCAAAATCTCTATATTAATAACCACTCCGCCATTAACACGCAAAGCAAAGACCTCCCTCAGCACTTTGCCCTTAATATATATATTCCCTCTGTCTGACGCACAGAAAGAGAAATCAAACAAACAAGAACAAACCCAAAATTCGAACGTTCGAAAACAGCAAAGGAAAAGAAAAAAAACTGATTAAACAACGCGATGTCGTGTTCGGTTGCCGTATGTAACTCCCCGGTGTTTTCTCCGTCGTCGTCTCTGTTCTGTAACAAAACTTCGATCATTTCTCCCTCTCCGGACGCTTTGAATTTGACGTTGACTCACCTCAAACCGTCGTCTTCTCCAGCTTCTCCGTCTCCTTCTTCGCCTTCCTCTCCTTTCAGGCTCCGGCTTCAAAAACCGCCGCCCGGGTCTTTGCTATCTTCGTCTTCTTCTTCTGCTTTGACGTCATCGTCTTCTTCGGGCTCCGGTTCCACTGCAGGACTGGGTCCGAGATCGGTGTCGACGATATTGAAGAGGAAGAGGCCGGCAAGGCTAGATATACCGGTGGCGACGACGGCGATGTGTTTTGGTGTTCCAACGACGCCATGTGAAGTGACGAGAGAGGTGGAGAGAGAAGGAGATGGGTATACTGTTTTTTGTAAACGAGGGAGGAGAGAGGCTATGGAGGATAGGTTCTCTGCTTCTGTTAAACTCCAAGGAGATTCCAAACAGGTATTTTTATGGTTTCTGGATTCTTTTTTGGTTGAATTTAATGAATTTAGAATTTTAGAACTCGGAAATTTCGCATAAAAGTTCTGCCTTAGGATGGATATGTTAGAATTATAGCGAAAGGAGCTGTCTTTTTACAAAGAGGAGGGGGTGGGGGTGGAGAATAGTTTCTTAAAAGGAAAAAGGAATAATTTTGTCATCTTTGTTATTTCTGCTCAATTAGTATTTATGTTCCATGAGTGTAAAAAGATGTTGAAACAATTAAGAAGTGGAAAAGATAGATAATATCAGTTCGATTTTGGATGAATTTTAAGTTGGTGGGACTTATATGGTTTTTTGTGATTAATTGCAGGCATTTTTTGGTGTTTTTGATGGACATGGAGGTGCTAAAGCTGCAGAGTTTGCAGCCCAGAAACTGGAGAAGAACATCATAGATGAATTTGTTAGAAGAAGAGACAACACTAAGGAAGAGGAAGCTGTTAAAGAAGGTTACTTGAAAACAGATGCTGAGTTTCTTAAGGAAGATGTTACCGGTGGCACATGTTGTGTGACAGCTTTGATCCGTAATGGAAACCTTGTTGTGTCAAATGCTGGTGATTGTCGCGCTGTTATGAGCAGAGGTGGTGTCGCTGAAGCTCTCACATCTGACCACCGACCTTCAAGGGAGGATGAAAAGAACAGAATTGAGACTTTGGTAAGCAGTTTCTCGATAAATCAATGACCTTTGCCTTTGTTCACAGTTTTCATTCATGATGTGAGCTTGATCTGAACTGTGGCTGATGCATTCTGTGAAATTTGTTTTTCAGGGTGGCTATGTGGACTTATGCCGCGGTGTTTGGAGAATTCAGGGTTGCCTGGCTGTCTCCAGAGGGATTGGAGATCAGCACCTTAAACAGTGGGTAATAGCTGAGCCAGAGACAAAGATTATTACTATCAAACCTGACTGCGAGTTCTTAATATTAGCCTCTGATGGCTTATGGGATAAGGTTGGTTTTCGAAGTTGTTTTTCATTGGAAGTACTTCAAATCTTCACTATCTTTCTACAATAGATGGTTTTTCATATTAATCTAATTAGATTCTTTCTTTCTTTTCCCTTTTTCAGGTTAGCAATCAGGAAGCAGTTGACATAGCTCGGCCTTCATGTGTAGGCATCAATAAGCAAAATCCATTGTTCGCCTGTAAAAAACTTGTTGACCTTTCAGTTTCACGAGGCTCATCTGATGATATTAGCGTGATTCTGATTCAGCTGGGGCGCTATATATGATTTGTCTAATTTCTAACAAGTAGGCAACCAATTAACTTGTAGGATTGACTCTGCCCAGTAGTTTCCCAATCCGAGTGGAGAGGACAGTATCGCAATACAAGAATCATTCATTTAGAGCTAGTTGTTGGAGGTGTTTCGAGACTCAGATGCGAGAGCAGTAGAGGTGGAGGTTGGTTTATTTTGGTGAGGAGCAGGATTTAGTCTTTGTTTGACCATTCTTCTTAGGAATTACCCACGGCTGAAGAAGAAGATCACAGAGAGACTCAGTTTGTAAACTTGTTTATATATTTGACATTCATTGACCTTTAGAGTTGTATATCTGGATATTCTTTATAGAAACAATTTTCCAATAACATTCTTTTCAACTTTGCCTATTCATTTTTGTACATATTGTTTTGAGCTGCCTTGCAGCTTACCATACAGATTGATCATTTCTATGAACTGTTCATGATTTATGAACTAGTGAAAACCGAAATGCCTTCTTCTGGCAAACTGAAGATTGTGGACCTGTTATTCTTGCAATCTCCTCTGTTTGCCCCTTCTATCTCACCTATGACGATCAGGAATTCAAGCATTTCAAAGAGTTGCATGAATTTCTGAATGTTCAATTCATGGATAGGTTATAACCATCTCAGCTCTTTCTGATATGGAGCAGAGACCATCATACCATTTTAAGCCAGGGGAACACGCATACTGATATTGGATAAAGGATCACTCCTATTTCACAGATTCTGTGGAGCTGTCAATGCTCTGTTCTTATGTTAGGTTGCAAGAACACTCTGTTCTTGCTCTGCTATTTTTGGACCATGAGTATCACGTCGATTAGGAAAAAGATGGATCCTTGGTTCACAAGCGTGGATAGTAGCTAATGATTCCGTGATAAAATAATTTTTGAGTCGATTCGGACTCAATTTTGATATAAAAGAGACGAGGTGGCTAGACCTACAACGAGAGCATCGCGAATTTGAGTGCGGGAGTATTACATATCTCAATAGATTAACTTTTTAGGAAAAAAATTATAATCTCGTGATATATGCATATTGACTCAGATAGTCATCAAAAGATTCAGACCAAGTATACCTTCAAAATTCTAGAACATGGTATGCTTTCGAAAAGATTAATCACTAACTATATTGAATCAAACCAAAGATACTCAAGCATGAACTTGAACTTGACACCATCGTTGACCCCAAAAACAACTTTAGAAATGGAAAATCATTTGATTTGTGGGGTTGAGGCTCTCGAGATAATGATGGTTGACCACATGGACGGTGTCAACCATCACCTTCTTCACCTTCTAGTAATGTTTTTGATGCGGTGGGTACATGTTTTAGAACCGCAATCATGAAGAAGCCCGTACGCATTGACCAAATCTTCAATAAGAAAAAGAAAAAAAAATTCCTGATGCCAGAAAGAATTGCACCACTTAACTCAGTTGGCATTGGAGAAAGAATCAAATCTTCCGTGGTAGTGATCAGCTGTCTAATTAGGACCCCTTTTCGATAACAACTTGACCCACACAAAGTAGCGCATGAAGAAAGACCAAAACGTTCTGCCAAATTGCTTTTGTTTTTATTATACCACCCCCATACACATGTTCCTAGAAATACCGCAGTCTTTCTTCGAAAGAGCAACTTGGGAGGTGGAGGTGGAGGTGGAGGTGGAGGTGGAGGGGGAAGGGGGGTGTTTGTTGGCTTGCTTCGTGGATTCATGTTATGTGTTTTAAGTGTTCAAAATGTCTGTCTGTCTTAAAACCAAAACACGTGCAATGTCTATGACATGTTCCGCTACATTTCTCTTCTTGTCTATAAACATGAAGTTCCTCTTTTCTTTTGGGGAGATAAGGAGGAATTTTAATCCATGTTCATGATGGAGCAAATGAAAATCTTACAGATTTTCAAGATGAAAGGGATATATAATAAAATGAAGATTTGAATTTAATTCTTTAAATAAAAAAAATTCAAGTATTGAATTTCGATTAATTTTTCAATAACTATTAAATTTTGATACAATCACAAGTTAAACATCAATGAGTAGCATAAATTATCCTACAATTTAATCTTTGATACAATTTCAAAGATTCGAACTTAATTCTTTAAATTAAAAAAAATATTTGGATGTTGAATTTTGGTTCATTATCCGGCAGTTAATCTTACTGTTAAACTTTGACACAATCACAAGCTAAAAGCAGAGGCATGTGAACATCAGTGAGTAGCATAAATTAACCGTACTTTGGATACCTAAAAGTTTAATCCTTTTCATTGACCGAGTCAACAAAATAAGAATTTGAACTTAAACTCTTTACAAAAAAAAAAAATCTTAAGGGTTGAATTTTGACCCATTCTCCGGTAACTAGTCTTAAAGTTCAACTTTGATACAATCGCAATGTAAAAGCAGGCTCACATGAACATCAGTGAGCATCATAAATTAACCAAACTTCCCAGACCTAACTCCTAACTTTTTTTGTTTTTAACTTAGAAAAGAAAATAATAACATGATTCCAGCCATTCCATGACACAACTTACAGAAAGTTAAGTGAGGCTGAAGCCTGACATTGAAGGAAGTATATATCTATTTATGTTGATTGTGTAACAACTGGCGATTTAACTTGTTTTATTGGCTGTGCATGAATCTCAAGAAAAAAGAGGCATCAAATTGGGAGGGGGGAATGAGGTTTGCATGTCAACCGCACGAAATTGGAAAGGGGTTTGTTATTTTTTTTTTCACGCACGTTAGACTGCCGACCAATCGGTTCATGTTTAGCTTCTTTGTCTTGCTGTCTTACGACAAAACTCGGCAGCCTCGGAACAAACCTTGCTGTTTTTCTGCCTACTCAACAAACTTAGTCGGCCATTAAGCAAGGCTTCCTTTCAGGTTTCTTGTCAATTGAATTTCAACTTAGGTGGTTCATTGCTAGCTAACAGT
Source organism: Theobroma cacao (assembly GCF_000208745.1). Classification (NCBI taxonomy): domain Eukaryota; kingdom Viridiplantae; phylum Streptophyta; class Magnoliopsida; order Malvales; family Malvaceae; genus Theobroma; species Theobroma cacao. Next base: position 37,954,573 of record NC_030858.1, read on the forward strand.
GTTCCTTGAAGGAATTGATTCTCACCATTTTGTTTAGTAACCAAAAAAAAAATTGGAATAAGACGCAAAATTTATCCAAATGTTTCAAATTTATTCAAAATACTATTAATATATAATACTTATACATTATCACTTAATTATAAACTGTCACATTATAAATATGTAATGGTAAAAATTTAAAAAAATTTAAAATAATATTTTAAAAAATTATGAATTTGATTCACTAATAACAATGACGGATCAAAAATATCGATGAATAGCAATCATTATTTATTAATGATTAATTTTTGTTTTGAATTGAATCATTGAACTGATTTATGTTCTTATATAGTTATTCTTTAATCACACTATACATTGCAGGCAGCCATCTAGTGCCGTATTCTATTTCACTTTATTACAATTGGGTAAAGTTAAATATATTAGTAAAGCAAAAGACTTGGATTTGGTCAACAAATCAAATTTGGGGGGGGGGGGGGTGTTTGGACTTGGGATAAGTACCACGTGCGCGTAATAATATGGATAGCGTCACAGCTTAGGGAAGAAAGAATGGGTGAGATTAAACATTTTATCCTTTGAGAAATGAAAATCCGAAACTCCCAAAAATAGATATGGATTCAATGAACAATAGTCTTTTACGTGGAGTAAGGAGCTCTCCGATGCATACACGACACCGACCGAATCAGCTCACCCCGCAAAATTCCCCCTAACCCTTACTGACAATAATACTGAGCCACAAGGGCTCTATTATTTGTGAGCCAAGTGGCTTTTCCAATAAAAGGTTTTCAGTTAGACCAAACTTTCAGTAAACTTGGCAATCCGTACTGTTGGGTAATACTAAATGTAATCATTGTAACATGTTTAGGTACAATATCAATATTTGTTTGAAAAAACACTATCCTTCACTAATTAATAACTTAAACATAACATATTAAGTAAATTATTACTATAACATGATTAATTAAGTGAATTAACTGTAGACACGTTAAAACATGTAACTCAATCATTTTATTTAAAATATTTTTTTTATTTGCTTTTAAAGCAAAGACGGATAATTGGGGGCTCCCTGGCCCCTTTCTTCCATTCTTTAGTTTTGGCCGATTGAAGTTTACATGGACAACAATTTCTCTCCTTTTTTTTCCCTTTCCCTTTCCCTTTCAGTTATGGAAAAAAATTGTTCTAGCTTATCCAATTCAGCACCTTCCTTAACCGGATCACCTTGCATGTGATGACAAGATGAAACTGTTAATCAACAAACACCGGGAGACAATGGGCACATATTTCAGCCCCACTTGATTTCGACAAATACATTCAAATGAATCGAAAAAACACCACCACCACCGCCACCACTACCATCACCTCCAATAATCATCACCACTTAATTTCACTCAACTCTGTAAATTTCGAACATGAATTATCTGAATCTAAACAATATTGGTCGAAATACTTGAAATTTATGAGAAAAGGCACCAAAGGGTATCTTTCTTTGGCCATAAAATCTTCTCCTATGTCCCACTTGACCCATAATTAAACCAATGGATAAGGTCCAAAAATCCTCATCTACTTCAATTTGGCGGTTTTAAGGAAGTTTGTGACTGTCAAAAATTGGTACCCTCGAGTACATGGAAGGCTGTCCAAAATTCTCCCTGATCTTTCAAAAGATTCGAATGGATATTGGCTTTGAGAGACAAACAATTTTTACTGGTAAATCATATTCAACCAAAAAACAAGAGAGAGAGAGAGAGAGAAAAGATTTATTTATTGTAATGGAGGCTGGTCGTGCACGTCAACAGACTTCCAACTCAAAACTCTCTCTCTCTCTCTCTCTCACTTGGCAAAAGCCAGACACAAGCACCGTGGGGGAAGAGATGGAGACAGCTAGGGTATCGGTCCATCTGTTCTCAACCCTTTAATTTTATCTCCCTTAACGAATAGCCTTAAGTTTCTTTGTTGCTGCGACGTGTACCTACCGCTGTCTGCCACCTAAGCTGAACCGTTTAGACCCTACAATTTTATTTGGTTTCAAACAGCAGTCTCCAACCGAAAACTCGGTCCCCACCCGCTACCGGACTTGCCTTTTGGCCAACAACTTTGCCACCTCCAGACAATTTCAACTCCCATTTTTTTCCCCTGCTTCACAGCCACGTGTACTTATTTAGGTGGAGACGGCTAATAATACGATTCCGATTATAAAATACTCTATTTATTTTTTTTGAAAAGCAAATACTCTACTTATATTTATTAAGTGGAAAAATAAAAGCTAAGATGAAGGTTTTTTCTTTTATAAAAATTTGATCTGAAAATGAGTAATACGATAATACTGTGATATATCCGAATCTGAATTTTATTAAAATCTATTTATTTATATTTTATTTGAATTTGATTAAAAATTAATACTTAATACTTGAATCTCAATATTAATGCTCTTAAAAATTTCTAATTCGACATTTTAAGCTATAAATAACATGAGAAAATGTTCTAAAAACTTGATTTAAATCCGAATTGTGAAATCAGTAGATAAGATGAAGTTTTTTTTTTAATTTAATTTTGAGTTAGGTTAACTTTTCAACTATTTTTTTTTATAAAGTAAAGAAATACTTGGGACACGTTTTAGAGGAGGTGTTTTTTTGGGGCAAATATTCTATTGCGCTCACCAAAAGTTTTTTGCTTTCCATGAATCGTGTAAGCTATTACCATGACAACCACATGCTACAACAAAAGACACCAAACGCCCATCATCAACCAATCTATGGCGAGAACAAATCTTGCAAGTAAAAATCATCCTTCACCACATCAAGAACGGCTTGGATTAACTCCACGTGGCCGTCAGATAAGGATAAAACCCAGAAGCATCCCGCACTCTTTCCCGAAGCTCAGTTCCTAACATATAAAAAAGAAAGAAAAACTCGTGACGTCATCATACCGTTTTCCGAATTATCCATTTATAAATCCACGTAAGACCAAATATAATTAATAAAATATTAGGTTACACGTATTTAAATACCTGTTTGGGCCCTCAGAAAAACACACGCCAAAAAGAAACAGAAAACAGAGAGAAGAGTTTGAGTTTCAGAGATGAAAAAACAGAGCGACACCCGGAAAATTTCTTGGACTAGAGGGAAGTGTTTAGGCAAAGGGTCGTTTGGTACCGTGAGCTTGGCAGTCAAAGAATCGGACGGTGCCGTTTTTGCAGTGAAGTCCGTCGATTTAGCTACGTGTCTTCCGAGCCAATTGGAGTCTTTGGAGAACGAAGTTAGGATCCTCCGCTCGCTTTCCTCTCCTTACGTCGTCGGGTATCTCGGCGATGACGTGACGACGTCCTACCGGAATCTTCACATGGAGTTCTTGCCGGGTGGCACCGTCGTTGACGTAGCAAGTTTTAAACGACGGTTGGCTGACGTGGACGAGAGGATTTTGCGGTGGCAGACGCGGTGCTTAGTTTCGGGTTTGAAGTACGTGCACGGTGAAGGCATTGTGCACTGTGATGTGAAAGGGAAGAATGTTTTGGTGGGCCCTGATTTCACCTCCGTAAAGCTCGCGGATTTCGGCTCAGCGATTGAGATGAAAAAAGGAAGCGCGGGTGACGGATGTAGGTCCCTGATCACGCCACGTGGAAGCCCGCTCTGGATGGCTCCGGAGGTGATCCGCGGTAAGTATCAAGGACCGGAGAGTGATGTTTGGTCCTTAGGCTGCACCGTTATCGAGATGGTCACCGGGAAGCCTGCTTGGGAGGATCGCGGTTTCAACTCCCTGAGGCAAATCGGATACTCGGAGGAATTACCGGAGTTACCGACTCAGTTATCTGAACTTGGTAAGGATTTCGTGGACAAGTGTTTGAGAAGGGATCCGAATCAACGTTGGAGCTGCGATCAGCTGCTGCAGCATCCATTTCTCGCATCAGCTTCAGCGCCGAACACGACTGGGGAATCATCTCCACGTTGCGTGCTCGATTTTGCCATCTCATCGGACTTCGAAGAGGACGAAAACACGGAGAATTTCGAAGCTTCAGCGAGGCAGAGGATCGGTAAATTTGCGACGGAAGCAGGCGTACTTTGGGAATCAGATGGATGGGTAGCGGTCAGGAGTTACGCGCCGGAATCGGTCGTGAATTGTGAGGAAGGCACAAGTACAGAATATCCGGAGTTGACGAGGACAGAGAAGGAAACGGAGGGGACAAGTTTGGAATTTTACCATTGTTTCGCGCGAACTAGTAGCAGTAGCAACTCAACCGCGTGGCTGTATCGTCATAACGAGGAAGCGCTAGGGTCGAAAGGGTCAAGTAATTCACTACGGTGCGGTGGGTGGAGGTGTAGGAGGTGCTCGGCTGGTCCGAGCTGTCGGTGTGGGTCGCAAGAGGTGGAATTAGCGGTGGAGAAAGCAGATTTGAGATTCTCCACATTTTGTAATTTATTACAATTATTCTCGTGTAAATCAAGAAAATTCAGATATATTTTATTGGCATTTTTCAAATATTACTCCTTTGTTACTATATTCTTTCCCCCTTTTTTCACCTTTCTTTCTCGGCCTCAAATTTATTTGCTCATGCGATTCCGACCATGAAAGGATTTGTCATAGGCCACTAAATTATGTTAGTGACGGCAATCTTTCCTTTTTTTTTGAACAATCTGAAGGGCGTGGGTGGCTTTAACTTCCCGTCCAAGTTGGGTTCAATGCGGCGGACAAAAAAAGGCATGGCTTGAATTTTCTTCATCCTTCGTTTAGAAAGTTGCATGACACTTTTGATTCAATCATGAGTTCATCCACTTAAACTAGAACCCATTATTAAGTTTGTGTTTGGAGAGTCCATATCAACTTAATTCTAACACAACTATCTATTTTTTACGAGATAAAATGCGTTTTTTATGAATTTGATTGATTCGATTTTAAAATTTAAAAAATTAGATTTATGAAACATTCATACAAAATAATCAAAATTAATTTTTTAATTGGTTATTAGAGTTTATATAAAGATATTTATATATTTTGAGGTATTTTAATATTTATGTATATTAAAATATTTAAAAAATATATTATTAATAATCATTTTTTATACTATTCAAAATAATCGAATAGATTATTTCTCTTAATCAATTAATATTGAACCAAATAAATCAATTTAAATTAATCAAAATGAATCGATTTTGATTGATTATTTTGATATAAATGGATTGATGCTCACCCTAAGCAAGTTGAGAGGGTATTTAGGATAAGCAATGAGGCGTTAAATATTTATGCACCAAAAGTGGAGTCAAAATCGTTTCTTCCTCTTGTCCCCTAGTATTAGCTATTAGGGTGCTGTATCATTGACGGCTTTCCTTAGTCATGAGAGGGCAAACGAAAAGATTGGACCAGTTCTCGATTGCACAACTTGATGTGGTGATAATCTCTGCATTCAGTCAAGTGCACAAAACTCCATTAATTTAAGTGCACAATTTGCTAAGATATTATTTGCAATTTACATTATTCTTATCCTTTAAGATATGCTTGGTCGACAGGAAACAAATTCCCCCCGAAAAAAAAAAAGAAAATAAAAGAAATTGGGGAAAATGAGAGGAGGCTGATTCCACGAGTCTTTGAACACTTTCTGGAAGTTTGGATGCTTCCTCAAACATCCTCTCCATCGTCTCTCATGTAAGATTATGGTTTGTCAACAAACGACACGGAAATTTTCCCAGGTGTGAATGCCAACTCATCTCATCTAGATCATCGTACGATGTTTAGATTCCTTAGCTGGTTTTGGATTCTCATTGCCTTTGAACCTTCCTACGAATTTCCCATGTTCCTTACATCACTAATCTTTTTTATATGATTTATACATATTATTCGATACACGTTTTTTTTTTAAATTTTAAATTAAATAAAATTTTATAATTAATAATTAATTAATACATAATGTTAAAATGACATACTGATATGTTATAATGAATGATAATATAAAATGTTGATACAATTATATGACATTTTTACTCTCCATCTAATATTAGATGAACGTAAAATAACATATAATATTTTGATTAATAATAATTTATTTATTTATTTTAAAATTTTAATTAATTAATTATTAATTATAAATTTTGTTAATTAAAAATAAAAATATATTTGCAGTAAAGATAAGGGTACAACAATTTTCTTTACACGCATTTGGATGTGGGGAAAGAAACCAAAGATGTATTCACAACTGTTTTCCGTGTGAAGAAAATACTTCCAATTGTTGATATGGAAAAAGTCTGTGTGAGCTTAGACTTCTAAGTAAAAAATTAAGAAACAAGGAAAACGCGGAATGACACGTGGGGAGTGTGTATGAACAAAATACCTAGTGAAGGATCTTAATGTATGAAAAGATTAGAAGGATTTGGATTATTTGATGACTATCTTTTTCACATTTACATTGCAAATTTATTCAATTTAAATCATTATTGTTTGGAATTTGTGAAACAGATTCAGCTTGACCTTGACTTAGTTGAGTTCTAGATCGATTGGTATTATTTTATTTATTTCAAATATTAATTTTAATTTCTTATCATGAAAATTTTTTATATACGTACTCTTAGATATTTTATGAATGATTATAAAAACGTACAAGACATTCAATTGAAATAAAAAAAATTAGTGTTTGGTGGTGAGATATCAATAAAAATTAAAATTAAGGATTTATTGTACAAGATTTTTAAAGAAAACTGAAACTATTTTATCCAGTCATTTATAAGTTTGGATATTAATTATTTTGAATTTTTTTTTGAGGTAAATACGAAGAGGTACGAGGGGAAGCAAAGATTTGAACATTGAACCTTCTCTTAAGGAAGATAATATTTGTTAGGTTAAATATGAGTTTATTTATTGGATTCAAGTTTAGTTTGTTTATGTAAGCTCATGAGTTGTGATTCAGCATAATGCAAGCTCCATGTATATTATGTAAAAAATGTAATAGATAAAAGTATATAATATTATTCTTGACAAGCTTTAAAAGGATTAAAATCAAACATTTAACTCAAGAGTAAATATATATGTCACATATTTAAAAAATTGAGTCCGAGTATTTAATTTCGTAAATTAAAAATAAAAAAAACATTGTTAAACTCAAAAAAATTAATTTGGGCCTAATTAATAGAGATTCATTAATCATCGGGCCATCGACACAGCTTATAGACTCATCTGTTTCAGAGGAGCCTTTTTTTTACGAGCCCATGTTTGAGATTCGAACTCTTGATTGTTTTCCTAAGCCCAAAGTCCTAAGTTTGTACAACAAGGTACAAGCCTGCTACTAATTTTTACAAATCAAAAATAGCTCCTCGACTAGAAGAGAAGACCCTTTGGTTCTTCTCCCTTTTAGTTCTAGATCTACACTCTTTCCCTCTTTTGATTTCATTTCTCAGATTTACCTCCACTGATCGGAGTTTCGAATATCGAGAACGCTAATCTAAGCCGCAGCCATGGCTGCTGCCAACGCTCCCCTCTCCATGAAAGAAACCTTGACGGTAAACACCAGCAACGAAACTTGTTCGCTCACTCTCTTTCAATTCGTTCGTTTTTTGATCTGCTGCATTTCGTTTCATTTTCCAGATCTAATGCTTATTTTATTTTTATTTTTGTAAAAAATTTCGTTGCAGTTGCCGAGCATCGGCATAAATCCGCAGTTCATAAGCTTCACTCATGTGACTATGGAGTCGGATAAGTATATTTGCGTTAGGGAAACGGCGCCGCAAAACAGCGTCGTTATAATCGACATGAGCATGCCTATGCAGCCTCTCAGGCGTCCGATCACTGCCGATTCCGCTCTGATGAATCCGAACACTAGAATTCTCGCTTTGAAAGGTACATTTAATCATCCTCTTAATTGGTGATTTATTTTTGCTCTTTTACTGAATCTCTCTCGTTATTTTTCGTGAGTTCTCCTTATTAGCGGTTAAATTTTAGTTGAATATCTGATAATTTAGTTGTGACGTTATAATATGAAGCTCAACTTCCGGGAACAACTCAGGATCATTTACAGATATTTAACATTGAAATGAAAGCGAAAGTGAAATCATATCAGATGCCTGAGCAGGTTATTGTTTTTCTTTTTGGATCCTTACTGTTTTGTTTTGATAGACTCTTGATTTTGATTCATTGCGTTGGTTCTAACTATTTGCTGTTTTCCGCTGTGGATAGGTTGTGTTTTGGAAGTGGATTTCTCCACAGAAGCTTGCCCTGGTCACACAAACTGCAGCATATCATTGGTCAATCGAAGGCGAGTTATCTTTGTATTATTTTTTTTTTGTGTTTCTAAATATGCATTTTGTCTTGACGTTAGTATTATGTTTATCATTTGAGTCTCTAATAAATTTGTGTTCTTCTTTTCCTACTGTTGCATCTCACATGCAGGTGAATCTGAGCCTGTGAAGATGTTTGAGCGAACTGCTAATCTTGCAAATAATCAAATCATTAACTATAAATGTGATTCCAATGAGAAGTGGTTAGTCTTGATTGGAATTGCCCCTGGTTCATCTGAGGTATGCATGGCCGTATTTTTTTATCTCTTATTAAATTTGGTCTTATTGATTTGATTAGAGTGTTTTCCTTTTTTAAGATAAATGATACTGGATTTTGAACTCTAATGAAGTTATGAAGTGCCTGCCTTGCTAAGCCTACTGAATTCTGTTTGCTTGTGTATTGCATAATTTTTTATTGGTGAATGTAGGAAGAAACAGATTCATTTGGTATGCAGTATTTCTTTCTTTTCTTTGTTCGTATAATGATAAATGATTTTCATGCCATATGTATGATGTGTTATTTGTGATCATTGACCTTTTTTTTTTCTAATTTCAAAATCTTGTTGCAGAGGCCACAATTGGTCAAAGGTAATATGCAGCTTTTCTCTGTGGATCAGCAGCGTAGTCAAGCTCTTGAAGCACATGCTGCATCATTTGCCACATTTAAAGTGCGGTTCTGCCCTCCAAATTTATTCTCTTTCATTGTCTTTATTACAAATCTGTATTGTTTTACGTTTCAACTTTTAAACAGGTACCTGGAAATGAAAATCCTTCAACTCTTATTTCTTTTGCCACAAAGACATTCAATGCTGGACAAATAACGTCTAAGTTACATGTCATTGAACTCGGTGCTCAGCCAGGTAACATTTTTTTTCACTGGCATCTTCTTTATTGTATAAGCAGATGCATAACACATGCACTTGTAGAATTTCCTTGTTTAGCTTATTTAATTATTGCATGGTTAGATGCATGCATTTCATAAGTGTTATGCTATTCCATGGTTCTTTTGCTGAATTTTTGGGTATTGATCATGGAATTTCTCATCAGGCAAACCTTCATTCACAAAGAAACAAGCAGATTTATTCTTTCCTCCAGATTTTGCTGATGACTTTCCTGTGTCAATGCAGGTTGATTTTGAGCTTCTATTGATCATTCTTTTATATTTCAATTATTTTACTAAGATGAAAGGGCTAACTATTTTTTTCTGGCAGATATCTCAGAAGTACGGTCTAATATATGTGATCACAAAGCAAGGACTTCTTTTTGTATATGACCTGGAGACAGCTACTGCAGTTTACAGAAATCGGATCAGTCCAGATCCTATATTCCTGACAACAGAGGCTTCATCCATTGGTGGCTTTTATGCTATAAACAGACGAGGCCAGGTTCTGCTTGCCACTGTAAATGAAGCTACAATTATACCATTTATTAGTGGTCAGGTATGAGAATCACATATTTGTAGCTATGAAAATAATTTTTTCTTTTTGGTTACATATGAACTGTTTTGTAGTTGTTTGTTAAATTGTTTTTGTGTATTTTGCAGTTGAACAATCTTGAACTTGCCGTAAATCTTGCCAAAAGGGGGAATCTTCCTGGTGCTGAAAATCTGGTAACTAAATGTTGGTTTTGGCTTTTAATTTGCACTTTCAGTCTTGGCAGCTTAACACTGATTTTTAACCCAGCATCAATGCTTATCTTTGAGATTAATTTTTTGTTGTGTCAACCTGTAATCCAGCATATCAGGCGGCTAAGTTAAAAGCTGGTTGCTTTAAAGGAAAATTTGAATTGAATAGTTCAATAGTATCTTTTTTATTCTACATCTACCCTAAGTTACCTTTATTTTTTGATGATATGTTCTTGTGTTTGTGACTGATTTTCAACCTAATTTAACAATCAGTTTCTTGCTACCTGTTTGTGCATACCATGTATCTTTACCATCATTTGAAGGTTTTGGCGATCTTTGTGCTCAGGTGGTGCAGCGGTTCCAGGAATTGTTTTCACAGACAAAGTACAAAGAGGCTGCCGAACTTGCTGCTGAATCACCTCAGGGAATTCTCCGTACTCCAGACACTGTTGCCAAATTCCAGGTATGTATTTATGTATTAAGTTCTGCACTTTGGTACAGTTGTTCTATTTTCCTTAGTGTTGTTAGTTCTTGTTCTCTCAGTTGAGGAAATCCTTGGCAGTTTTCCATTTCAATCTTCATGCAGAGCGCTCCTTGCAAAAGTTCAAATATTTTTGTTCTTATTTGAAAGCTTGGATGGTGAAGGTCCTATTGTGCTTATATTGTTCACATGTTGCAGAGTGTTCCTGTTCAAGCTGGACAAACTCCTCCATTATTGCAGTATTTTGGAACCTTGTTGACTAGAGGAAAACTCAATGCTTTTGAGTCATTGGAATTATCACGCCTTGTTGTAAACCAGAATAAAAAGAATCTTCTAGAGAATTGGTTGGCAGAGGACAAGCTTGAGTGCAGTGAGGAGCTTGGAGATCTTGTTAAGGTTTTATTTTAAAGCTCATTTTGATCTTATTCTGATGCTTTGATTTTTCCACTGGTCTATATGAGATGTTTCTTCCTTGGTAATCTTATGTTATTATCAGATAGGTCTTGAGAGATCACATAGTCAACTTTATGAGGATTTTTTTTTTTTACATTAATTAGGGTGGTGCTGGGTCAGTGCACATCAGCACATGGTTGGACAATGTCTATTTTAAGTCTTTTGGCCTGGCATCTATTTAGGTGTCTATCTCTTTTGTTTTTTGTTTTTTTGTAGACAGTAGATAATGATCTTGCACTGAAAATATACATCAAAGCAAGAGCAACTCCTAAAGTTGTTGCCGCTTTTGCTGAGAGGAAGGAATTTGACAAGATTCTAATTTACTCAAAGCAGGTATGTACTTTGCAATTCTACAAACAATCATTATTATGTAAAAGCGTCTTCCATTTGTAATTGTGTCACTGACATTGATACAGGTTGGATACACTCCTGATTATTTATTCCTTCTGCAAACAATTTTGAGGACAGATCCACAGGTATGCCGATTCATTTACATTTACAATTATTGGAAATGTTGTGTTTTTATGCTCTTATGCTTATGTGGTTGACCTTTTGTACTATTAAAAACAGTTAACTTGATGCTTGCTAACTTTTTTAACTTTCTTGATTGCAGGGTGCTGTTAATTTTGCTTTGATGATGTCTCAAATGGAGGGTGGTTGCCCAGTTGATTATAACACAATAACAGATCTATTTCTTCAGGTTTGATTGGTCTTGCTTATTTTTGTGAGTGTGGGTTTGGATGTGTTTTAAAGCTAACACTATCATGAAAATAATTAAGGTTATTAAATAGAGTGAAATACAGGCTTCACCTACCCTGTTTTCTTTCCAGCATCCTTAAATTTCTTAGAAGGAAAATTGAAACATATATCTTTAAATTTCAGAGGAACTTGATTCGTGAGGCAACTGCGTTTTTGTTGGATGTGCTAAAGCCAAATGTACCGGAACATGGGTACCTTCAAACGAAGGTGAGCTTTCTCCTCTCTCTTGCTGTAATTTTTATAGTTATCTTGGATGTCTTTACCATATCATGATCTACTCTATTCAGGTTTTGGAAATCAATCTAGTGACCTTTCCAAATGTTGCTGATGCAATATTAGCAAATGGTATGTTTAGTCATTATGATCGTCCACGTATTGGCCAACTCTGTGAAAAAGCTGGTCTGTACATACGAGCTCTTCAGGTAAAATACCTTCCCAATCGTGTGCCTAGCATCTTGATCAGATGGTTGATTAATTTTTTTTGACTATGAAGAAACTTATTGTCTGTGCAGCATTATACGGAGTTGCCGGATATCAAACGTGTCATTGTGAATACACATGCCATCGAGCCCCAGGTTTTACTGCAAAAATGCTCAATATGTTGTTCATATGAAAATTTTCTATCTTACTAATTCTTCAACATGTTACTTTTCAGTCCCTTGTTGAGTTCTTTGGAACCCTTTCCAGAGAATGGGCTCTTGAGTGTATGAAAGATCTTCTAATGGTCAATCTTAGGGCAAATCTTCAGATTATTGTACAGGTAAAGCATCAGTTTGTTATGGCAGTCATCAGTAATGTTGTTCCTTGGATGATGTTTATGGATGCATTGTTTGCAGACTGCAAAGGAATACTGTGAGCAGCTTGGTGTTGATGCATGTATAAAACTCTTTGAGCAGTTCAAGTCCTATGAAGGATTATACTTTTTCTTGGGTTCATACTTGAGCTCCAGGTTTCTTCTTCTTTTTGTTTTTCTTTTTTTAAAAAGTGGTACTTCTTCTTTTTCTTTTTAAATATTTATAGAAGAGAAGATATGATTTTAGCATTATATATCTACTTTGTATTAATTTTCCAATTCTTTTTTGTCTTGGGATAGTGAGGATCCGGATATCCACTTCAAATACATTGAAGCAGCAGCAAAAACTGGACAAATAAAGGAAGTAGAACGTGTGACTCGTGAATCAAACTTTTACGATGCTGAAAAGACCAAGAATTTTCTGATGGAAGCTAAGCTTCCAGATGCACGTCCCTTGATTAATGTTTGTGATCGTTTTGGTTTTGTTCCGGATCTCACTCATTATCTATATACAAACAACATGCTCCGATATATTGAGGGTTATGTTCAAAAGGTAAAGTTACTTTTGGTTTCAAAGGCATTGGCAAAATGAATGCCAGCTTATTCATCCTACTGGCCAGGTTAAATTAAGTGGGACTCTTGGGTTATAGTTTTTCATTTCTTGCTATAGGTAAATCCAGGGAATGCTCCATTAGTTGTTGGGCAGCTGTTAGATGATGAATGCCCTGAGGATTTCATCAAGGGTCTTATTCTTTCAGTTCGTTCTCTTCTTCCAGTTGAGCCCCTTGTGGATGAATGTGAGAAGAGGTATGTTTCTGACTTGCTATATTGGGGTCCCTTACGTCATATTTCTTTTCTTTCTTATCCTCACTTGGATTTTTGTTTTCAGGAATCGTCTCCGGTTGCTGACTCAGTTTTTAGAGCATCTAGTGAGTGAGGGCAGTCAAGATGTGCATGTTCATAATGCTTTGGGTAAAATTATCATAGAGAGCAATAACAACCCAGAGCATTTTCTCACTACCAACCCGTATTATGATTCACGTGTCGTGGGTAAATACTGTGAAAAACGAGATCCAACACTTGCTGTTGTTGCTTACCATAGAGGACAGTGTGATGATGAACTGGTCAATGTCACAAACAAGAATTCCTTATTCAAGTTGCAAGCTAGGTATGGACTCTGTCATTCTTATTAGCTTGTAATCATGAATCCTGGTGCTTTTATTTCGTAAATTAGCTTTAGTGAACTAATACTTTTCTTTCAGATATGTGGTGGAGAGGATGGATGCAGATCTTTGGGAGAAAGTTCTTAATCCTGATAATGAGTATAGAAGACAGCTTATTGATCAGGTTGTGTCAACTGCTTTGCCTGAAAGCAAGAGTCCGGAGCAAGTCTCAGCAGCTGTTAAAGCATTTATGACTGCTGATCTCCCACATGAACTGATTGAGCTTCTTGAGAAGATAGTGCTGCAAAATTCTGCCTTCAGTGGAAACTTCAATTTGCAAAATCTGCTGATTTTGACAGCTATCAAAGCGGATCCATCAAGAGTTATGGATTACATTAATAGATTGGACAACTTTGATGGACCTGCAGTTGGAGAGGTAGCTGTGGAAGCCCAATTGTATGAAGAAGCATTTGCCATTTTCAAGAAGTTTAATTTGAATGTTCAGGCTGTAAATGTGTTGTTGGATAACCTTAATAGTATCGATCGAGCTGTGGAGTTTGCATTCCGTGTTGAAGAAGATGCTGTCTGGAGTCAAGTGGCTAAGGCACAACTTCGTGTAGGGGATGTGAGTGAAGCTATTGAGTCATTTATTCGTGCTGATGACGCTACTCAGTTCTTGGATGTCATAAAGGCTTCTGAGGATGCAAATGTATACCAAGACCTGGTGAGGTACCTACTAATGGTTCGGCAGAAAACCAAGGAACCCAAAGTGGACAGTGAACTTATCTATGCTTATGCCAAGATTGGTGGGCTGGGTGAGATAGAAGAGTTCATTCTTATGCCAAATGTTGCTAATCTGCAAAATGTGGGAGACCGCTTGTATGATGAAGCCCTTTATGAGGCAGCGAAAATCATATTTGCATTTATTTCTAACTGGGCTAAGCTGGCCATCACACTTGTTAAGCTACAACAGTTCCAAGGTGCTGTCGACGCTGCTCGGAAAGCCAACAGTTCAAAAACATGGAAGGAGGTTTGCTTCGCTTGTGTTGATGCTGAAGAGTTCCGCTTGGCTCAGATATGTGGCCTCAATATCATCATACAGGTGGCTTTCTTGCCCACTATCTTAATTTACTTTCCTGTTATTCTGCTTGGGACAGAGGAGCATTACAAAATTGCGTTAGTATGTTCTCAGGCAGTTTATGAGTAATCAAAGTTTGATAATTAGGTAAACTAAGGCATGAATTTACATGTCATCAGTTTATTGGCTATGCTTTTTTGTATGATATAGTGTTCTTTTTATATTGTTGATTGGTTCGAAACAAAGTCATATGTGGTTTTTGTTTGTAATAATTACATATGGGGTTCTTGTTTTAATTGCATTAAGTCTTTCTTTTCTAGGTTGATGACCTAGAGGAGGTTAGTGAGTACTATCAGAACCGGGGATGCTTCAGTGAGCTCATATCTCTAATGGAGAGTGGATTAGGTTTGGAACGTGCACATATGGGCATCTTTACTGAATTGGGAGTTCTGTATGCAAGATACCGTCCAGAGAAGCTTATGGAGCACATAAAACTTTTCTCAACTCGTCTAAACATTCCAAAGCTTATTCGAGCTTGTGATGAACAGCAGCACTGGAAGGAACTAACTTATCTATATGTTCAGTATGATGAGTTTGACAATGCAGCTACCACCATAATGAACCACTCTCCAGAAGCATGGGATCACATGCAATTTAAAGATATTGTAGTCAAAGTTGCAAATGTTGAACTCTATTACAAGGCTGTGCATTTTTACTTGGAAGAACATTCTGATCTTATCAATGATGTTCTTAACGTGCTTGCCCTCCGTGTTGACCATGCACGTGTTGTGGATATAATGAGGAAGGTATGTGCATCTCCTAGGATGTGATAGGGGTTGCCTTGTGCCCAATCTCTGCTTTTCTTGTTGATCCGTTATTCACTTCTCTTCTTTTTAGAGAAAGATAATGATATGGAAAGAGTTTTGCCTATTATAACTTATTTGCGCATGCAATTCATTTTCAGGCTGGTCACTTGCGTCTTGTTAAGCCATACATGGTTGCCGTTCAGAGCAACAATGTGGCTGCTGTTAATGAAGCTCTGAATGAGATTTATGTAGAGGAGGAGGACTATGACAGGCTTCGTGAATCTATAGATCTCCATGATAACTTTGATCAGATAGGCCTTGCACAGAAGGTGAGAAGTGTGACATTTAGTTGTTTTCTGTGCATTTATTAACTCTTTTGTTCTTTAGTTGTTTGAAACTACCAAGAGTTAAGTTGTTTTACAAGTGAGAATGGTTTGTATGAGTAGATTGAGAAGCATGAACTACTTGAGATGAGGCGTGTTGCCGCTTATATATATAAGAAGGCAGGGAGATGGAAGCAGTCTATTGCCTTGTCAAAGAAGGACAATCATTACAGAGATGCCATGGAAACATGTTCACAGTCTGGTGATCGGGAACTTGCAGAGGAATTACTCGTCTATTTTATTGAGCAGGTAATTTTTCTATTGCTTTGTTTTATGTAGGCAGGTGCTAGACAAATCTACTTTCTCACTCTTGTGCCTTTTATCTCATATAGGATATCACTAAATTTGGGGTTCACTCACTAATCCACATTTTCTTATTGTCTAATGTAGCGAAAGAAAGAGTGTTTTGCTGCATGCCTCTTCGTTTGTTATGATGTAATCAGGCCAGATGTTGCTCTTGAGCTTGCCTGGATAAATAATATGATTGATTTTGCCTTCCCATATCTCTTGCAGGTAATTTTCCCCCTTGCTATTTGTTCTCAATTGTTAGTTAAAATTTTGAAGTGCTTATCCTCAAACTTTTTGTTTGGTTCTTTTTCTTGGCATTTTCTCCCCTATAAAGTTTATACGGGAGTACACAGGCAAAGTGGATGAACTCGTGAAGGATAAAATCAAAGCTATGAATCTGCTGAAGGCCAAGGAGGAGGAGGAGAAAGACGTGGTTGCTCAGCAGGTACATATATATGCAAAATCTCTTTGCTGTTTTGCCTACCATAGTTCTATGAGGGAGAAAGAGGGGGTTGGAGTGGTGGGTTTTGTCCTTGTGGAACAGTTTTAATTTTTCTTCATGTTACGAAGTAGGAGATTTTTAAAGAACTGAGCAACTCTTGGGTGCTTATAGGTCGCACTACTCAATTCTATTGGTGATCAATAAGTAATTAACTATTATCGTTGTCATTTGCTTGCTCACACAGAAGCTATCTGTCTTTTAGAATTTCAATAAAACCTTGAATATAGGACCTTGGGAAGAAAACCACCCAACGACTACTGTTGGCTTCTTGAAAGCTGAATATGAGGCAATGCTTTGAGAAAAGGAAAAATTAGGTTTTCATCCGTTATAACTGCAAATGGGCAAGAAACTCTTTTTATTTTCCTTCATCTAAAGAATTTCTTAAATCAGATTATTGTGGTTGCTCAAATGCTGTTAGAGACAGAATGAGCTGTCTGTACTGTATTCTAATAAGCTTCACATGCACTTATTTTCTAGAAGGCAGGCGATTAAACTACCAATACTATATGATTTCTCTCTTTAATTGTAATTTTTGCTAGACACTTGAGGTGCCTCTAGTGGATGCTAATCTTCTTTCCAAAGAACTAATTCCCTTGTTTTTTCCACCTGCAGAATATGTATGCTCAGTTGCTGCCTCTTGCTTTACCTGCACCTCCAATGCCTGGAATGGGTGGAAGTTTTGCTCCACCACCACCACCACCTCCAATGAGTGGGATGGGGATGCCTCCAATGGCACCCTATGGCATGCCACCAATGGGTTCCTATTGATCTCTGATTAAACAAGGATAGGTAAGCAAGAAATATGTTGACTTCTACAAGGATGAATCGAATCTCTAATTGCCCATGATATCATGTTTACGTTTGAAGGTGAATTTGATCTTTTTCATGGTTGTGAAATATTGAGGTAGTAGCCTTGCTTTCTTTGGTAATGCATCTGCTATTGGGTTGTGGTTATTTGTGCCCAACAGATGCAGCTTTACCCTGTAGTCGAGGACGTTAGCAACTAGGGTTTTGACAAAATTTTATGCAGCTTAGTGATGACTGAACGAATTTCGTGCAAACCTTGCCAAGTCTGCCATATGTATAGGTTATTCTAGCTCAGTCATATACATTTTTCTGTTCTCTTAAGTGCTCGGACATGTAGTTGCTTCGTTTTAGGAATCCAAAATTTTGTACTTGCTAATCTTTCCTCCCCCAGTGTATAACAGAGTATTCTTTATAGTTTAAATTTCACAATCTCTCTCTCTCTCTCTCTCTCTCTTGTTGCAGATAAGTTTTATTAATCTTTATCCTTGGCTGGACTCCTCAACTCTTATTTTGAATTCAATGAGACTCCATTGTTTGGTTGATACGCCTTCTGAATTTTGTACATTCTTTTTTACTTGCTCAACCTCTAATTTAAAGTTGGAGAAATGAAATTCTGATTGAGAGTTGATGTAGAGTTGGTAACACTCTCTCTGCCTCTGTGATTATATATGCCAAATGATACAAGGAAAATTCTGGATCTCAATCGTCAAGTTAGCTTCTGATTGTATGTAGAGGTCACCAGTTTGATCCTTCGCTCAATCTCTAGTCCTCAAAGATTAAAGTCGTTAAATTGAAGTCACACCTCGAGGTCAAATAGTATAAAGTAAAATTTGAATCTTAATAAAAATGAACAACTTGATTTTTAAAGAGAAATTATTGAAAAAAAAAGTCAAAATACCTTTCAAGTGTATGTATTTGTATATTTTGTTCAATTTAATTTTTATGTTCAAAATCGAAGAAATCAAATTTTTTTATTTTGAAAATTGTTCTAATTTAATCTTTCCTCGACATCTAAATTCTTGTTGTGCACTCATGTCTTATATATATGGGGCTTAAATAACGAAATCCACCACTGCCTTGATATTAATATGGTAATAGTGGAGATTCTATCTAAAATGCTTATGAAAAATTATCATGTAAAATTTTGTAGAATGAAAAAATTGATATTATTTAGTTAAAATAGATTGAAATCTACTTAGAAAACGAAGGAATTTTGTAATAAAGAGTTTTACGTTAGGTTGTAATGTCCACCATGAGCGGAATTTCTTTTCATTGTTTAGCCACTCACACTGGTCTCTCTAATGTAAGTAGCTGTTAAAATGCAAGAGTTCAGCAAAGAGATGACTAGGGTGTCTTTACTATTTATTTTTTATCTCAAGTGTCAAAGCAATTATGGATAAATGATGACCTTCCATTTGATCAGAACACCTTTTCTTGGCTGTAAATCTTATCATCGTGAATGACATTTGAGCTTTTATCTTGTCACCCTTAAGTATAAGTTATGTGTCAGTATGACCTTTTAGTCTCCACTCTAGCCTTGTTGGTTGCATGTGGTGACCATTACTTGAACTTAAATGTATAAAAGTTAAACCATTTCCTAATAGCTTAAGCTTTTAGGACTAGTGATAATCAAAATGGATTCAAAATGACACAACATGATTATTCACTACATAATTACAAAGAATGTAATTGATGACAAAATAATATTACGATATTTTATTTATCAAAAAAAATAATTAAAATACAAAGAAAATACATAATTATTGAGAGATATATACGATGTGATGTTAATTTTTTATACTAGTACATAAAAGGACAGGAAATACTTGCTGCCGTGTTCATCTATCGTGCCCCTTACCCGAAAACTAGTTTGATTAAATATATGTTGGGTGAAAAAAACATAGAAATGAACAACGATGCAACACATTCTCCAGACAGGCCCAAACAATTTTTATTCTATGGGAAAAAAAATAAGAAATTTATGACATGAATAAATACAGTGCAATGAAATAGCGAACTGTATGTGGTGACCATATTTGAGAAGACAAAGGATGGTTTCCGGTTATGTGCACCAAAAGCCACAAAGATCAGGATTGCCTAAACAACTACAATTCCCAAACATACTACCAATCAAAAGCTGTAGGATGGGAGAAAGAGACTGAAGGCTCTATCGCCCCAGTTGAAAGGAAATAAAAATTCCAGTTTTTGTCGAAAAAGAAACAGGTGTCCACCACATTGAGGCAATAGTTGAACAAAACATTAGAGGGCAGATTGTTGTCGCGCAACTCAACTTTGTTCCATGTATTGTGGTTGACATCGTAGACAAACAATATAGTAGGAAAAGGCTTAGCATGAACAATGGTTTTGCTGTCACCAACAACACAGGAGCCCTTTACCGTTGCGTCGCAGCGCTGGCCATTCCACAAAGGCTCCGAGGGTTGAGGCAGCACTTCCCAGTAGCTCCTATTAGCTTTCAGGACTTCACAGCAGCCACCCACGATATAGATCTTGGATCCTATCAGGATGCAACACACGTTGCGAAAAACTGTTCTGAGGTCATGACATATGTAAACAAAATCTGTAACGTGGTAGACCATTAGATCTCTAGGATTAACAAAGTACGCCTTCGACAATCGCCATCGTCCGCGGCAACACAAATAACGCCTTCCTTGCACCACTTCTCTCAAGCATCGCTTGGCAATCTTTCTACGGATAGTGGTCCTCTGGATTCCGTAGACCTTTAAATTCCAAGGCAGTTGGATCCGAAGCTAATCTAAAAATCTCGGCAACAATAGGATCATCGTATATCGGATCAGTAGTGTCAGTAACACCAACCTCCTCCCTTCTGTTACCTCCTCTCTCGGTGATTATATATATATATATATATCAAAAGAGCCCAGAGTAATCATACATATAACACATGCGACCTACCATTGGACCTGGTGGCGGAAGAAAGTTGGATGGAAAGCTATCCAATACTGAGGCCCAAAAAAGTCACTTGAAATTGACTTAGAGCCCAGGTTGATTAAATTAAGGGGCATTCCATTCCAACCAGTTTGGTCTGACTTGGCCACTTCCACCTTCTCAAATTTGTCTAGATCCCCTCGCTAGCATACTATACTATGTTGTGGAAATTCAACTTTTTTTTTTAATTAAATTGGCTTAGCAAAGTACCTGCTGTAAAATAGCGCATGATTAGCTAGCATCAGCACTACAATAAGCAGACATACCATGGTATACCCGTGTCAAATTTTATTCATTTCATATAAGTGAGGAATTTTTTTATAATTAAATTATATAAAATTACATTATAATATTTAATTTGTGTTACAACAAGACAAGAGAAAGAAAATGTTGCAACGTCATCCCTTTCTTAACACGGAGGGAAAGTTCTATAACAGTGACTTGGCCAGCAAACCGCTACTCCAGAGAAGAGTAAAGCCGCCCCACAATCCAAACACCCTCCTTCCTCTTATTATTGTCGAAAACCCTGCGTAAACCTCACGCCTCTTTTCGCCTCCCTCCAACAGTCTAAAAACAAACACACACGCACACTCTCTCCCACAACATCCACATATATAAAAACCCTAAACCCCCAAAATCATCCTTGATAAAAGAAATAACCAAACGCCTCACTCTCTAAAAGGAAAAGCCAATATGGCAAGCAAACAGCCCGATCACGAGCACAGAGAAGACGAGGATGCCCCTGCCGCCGAAGATGAAGACACCGGAGCTCAAGTGGTGCCTATCGTCAAGCTCGAGGAGGTCGCCGTCAGCACCGGCGAGGAAAATGAAGATCCGATCCTGGATCTGTACGTATTCTTCTCTTATTTTACATCTCTGATTTGAACTGTTCGCCGATTTATGTAGAAATTCAAAATGATCTGAATTTATATATATATATATATATATATATATATTATATATATAATATNATTATATCTATTGAATTTAATATATATATATATAATATATATATACTATATATATAATATATATATATATATATATATATTGTTTGATTTATTGTAGGAAGTCCAAGCTGTACCGATTTGATAAAGACGGGAGTCAATGGAAAGAGAGAGGTGCTGGTACTGTGAAGCTGTTGAAGCACAAAGAAACTGGAAAAGTTCGCCTTGTTATGAGGCAATCTAAGACTCTCAAGATCTGCGCCAATCATCTCGGTTCGTACTCTTTGCTTTTATTTTTTTTCTACTTCCTTAATTCGATTTCTACTTTGCATTTTTTTTCTTATTTCATAATTTTATATAAAAAAAATTTTGTGTAGTGTTGCCGTCGATGACTGTGCAGGAGCACGCAGGGAACGACAAATCATGCCTATGGCACGCTTCTGACTTTGCAGATGGTGAATTGAAAGATGAACTTTTCTGCATTCGATTCGCATCAGTGGAAAGTGAGTGTGTTTTACTTTAAATTACTTTGCTTCCTTTTATTAGCTAAATTAATTGAAACGATATTATTTCCTATCTTTATTAAGACTAAATCAGTATGTCAGTTAGTTGAGCACTGATGTTCTTTCCAAGTAGTTACTAACTAGCATTTTGGTTACTAGTTATAATGTTACCCAAATTTTGTTTTATGACTGACTGTATGAATGCTTGGTTGCACATAATTCGAAGGGGTATATTTAAATTCTGAGCAATTGAAAATTTAAATTGCGTTCATTCTGCTTGAGCTGGTATTAGTTTCAAACAAGTATTTGGTGCAGAAAATGATTGCATTACAAATTTCTGACATGAAGTAGGTAACAGCATTCACCTTTTATTAACATAGATCACAGCATATCAGGCAGATTTTTGCTGATTTTTCCCTCTAATGATGTGATATAGCTGTGTTAGGGGAATATGAAAGTAGTTATCATAGATGGTTTTCTTTGTGGTTATAGATGGCTGCAATGGCTTGTTGAGATTTACCTTTTGTTCCCTTTATGGGCCATTTTCCTCCTTTAGTGGTTAGTGAAAAAACTGCAAATGACAGAATATGTAATAACTGCTACAGCTGAATGTTGAGTAATACTATATTTCTGTTTTCTTCATAGTTGCAGAGAACTTCATTTTTATCCTTACTCAGGTAGCTCAAGTTGAGTTTGAATAGTACTTTATGGAATTTTTTGATTGATAGAGTTAGGCATTTCTATGATGGCACTTTGAAGAATCTTCTCATGTTAACCTTAGTTTTCTTATTGGGTTTGATGTTTATTTGCTTGGAAAACTAATAAGTTGGCAGAAGGATAAATTTAATCTCATATCAATGGCAAAATGTCTTTTAAATAAAGAACGATAAACTAGGATTTCCAATTGAAGAAATTTAAAATAAGTGCTATTGCTTGTGCACTAGCAATACATGCTTTGAATTATTATATGTTTTATTTTTGGTTTCTGAATACATGTTGTAATAGTGTATAATTGTATCTTGAGCTGAATTTATAAGTCTTTTGGGCATGGAAATAGTTACATATATGATTTAGGCTCTTTAATATAATAACTCTGCCTGAGATCTTGATATGCCATGACCAATGTTTCATCAAGGCGGTTGTGGTTGGCTTTATTGTTTCTTTAGTCTTTTATCCTTCCCAATTCCCCTCCCACCCCAAAGAAAAAAAGTTAATGACAAAAGAGTGTTAGGAGAATACCAGAAACAGTTATTGTAGATGGCTTTAGCTTGTGGTTATAGATGGCTGCATTGGGCTTTTGTAATTTGCCTTTTTTCCCTTTGTTTGACAGCTCTCTTTATCCTTTGGAGGGAACCAAAACTTCAGTTTTTTCACTGATTTTTCTCTTTTCTTAAAATTAGATTGCAAAACCTTTATGGAAATGTTCCAAGAAGTTGCCGAATCACAAAAGCCGAAAGAGGAAAATAAAGATGCATCTGCTGCCGCTGGACTACTTGAGAAGTTGAGCGTTGAGGAAAAGAAAACAGAGGACAAAGCTGGAGAGGAGAAGCCTGCTGCAGCGAAGGAGGAAAATGAAACAAAGAAGGATGAAGAAAAAGCAGATACCGAGAAGAAAGATGGGGAGTCAGATTCCTCAACTTAAAAGCGAATCGGGTTTGCCTTCAATGCCATATGGTATTGGCCAAATATGGTGACGTTAGTCACCTGACCTTGCTCCCCCACCCATGTCTTGGCGAAGTCCTGCGAATGAAACTAGATGGGCCAATTTATGGGCTGGAATGAATGGTCGAGGTCCTTTGCGTCCTTAGGTTTGAGTGTTTGTCGATGTTTGGTCAAACCCTGGGTCATGTTAGTCACGTTTGCATGTTGAGAGTTGTGTTTCGCGGTTTGAGTAGTGTCAAGGAGGGTTCATTCAACCGGGTTTTTTTCCCAGTATTACTGTATGTCTAAGTTGTCGTCCTGCCCCCAGTCCATGCAATGAAAGAGTACTCGGTATAGACAAGTTCTCGTTTGTTTTTATTTTCTTGTGGGATTTAAGTATTTGAATTCTGTATCTTCATGTAAAAGAGTAGAAAGTTTGGGTGAAAAAAGAAACATATTTGGTTTCCCAGAATTAGCAAGAAAACTTCTATTTCAATGATTTTCAGAAACGATTACATAAAGGAAAAAGCCCCTCGAAAATAAATAATTTAACGCAATTCTCTCTTTTCTATGAATGAATTTGTTGATTCATATAACCAGATGCGAATATCTTCTGAGTCAAAGCAAAGGCATATCCATATCAGTTTAATCATGGCGCACGTGGCAACATCATAAAGGTTTAAAAATTCGGCCCATGAAAGCAACTCGAAAGTGAGATGTCTTCAAGGCCTCGCTGTCAACTTCTTCCGAGTTATCAAGAATTCGGGACCCCCCTCTCCTCCCCTCCGAACTGGCCTAGACAAAAAGGCTACCCCAAGTGACCTGCCAATAACTTTACATGGGATCAAAGGGGGCGGGGGGAGGGGGAGACAGGAGATTGGAGAGTTATAAATGAGATGATTTGGATGGAACACCTAACTCGTCTCCCTCCCCTCGTGCAATGTACTAAACTTTCACAATCAATGTACAGGGTAGGACATGGGATACTCTAGGATAGAGCCAAGATTTGGTTGTTTTATGGTTTGATAAACAAGATATATTAAGTCCTTAATCATGAAAAGATTTTGTTTGCATGGGTTTATGAAGCCAATGATTTTTATTTTTTTTTAATTTTTTTATAATTTTGTGAGAAGACCAAAATGGGGATTTGGTTGTTGTGTTGGATGTATAAAAATAATGCAATATGAGAATCATAATCAATTCTTTGGCCCCTAATGGAACCCCTCCCCCGACAAAGCTATGACCGTTGGCAAGGTGGGCAGAGGGAGGAGAGAAAAAGTGTTGGGTTAAGTTAACATCATACCACCACCACCACCACCACCATGGCATCTCATACAATTGGGCAGGCTATGTCTATCATTTGCAACTTGTTTTGAAAGTTGCTGTCATAATTGAACCACCAATCTGTGATAAAAATTGTGAATGTCATAAATTTTTAATTAATAATTAAAAAATTCTCTTCATTTTCCGTTCTCCTACCACTCTGTTCCTATTCAATTTTGCTTTCACCAAGCTTGAGTCCATCTTATTAGTGGATACAAGATTAAAGAACTGTAAAAAGACTGGTGGATTTGGCCTCTTTCTGAAAATGTGAGAAGGCTCAAATAAATATCTGTGATGTCAGTTTGAGAAAAGCTTTTTCACATCTAAACACATAGTACTATATCAAGGAAGTAAAAGATAAAGAGAAAAAAAAAATTTCCAGGTTTTGAAGGGGAGAGATTGTGTTTTGTGTCCTAAAAGATTCCCAGGAATGGGAAGGAAGGGGACCCCCCAAAGCAAGGAAATAAACAAAGGCTATTCTGACAATAGAAAAAGGACAGCAAAATGCTTCCCAATGGTCCTACAGTTGGTCAATGAGATAAATTTTCTTCTCTCTGCCATCAGCCAAAACCACAAAGCAGCAGCAGCAGCTGATATAATGGATGGAATATGTAATTTGACTACTCACTTGATCTGAATTTATTGAGAAAGAAAAAAGAAATTAATTTGCTGTCTAAATCAGCTTGTAATGATCAAATAACCATACGGGGAGAAAGATAAAGATTAGATTTGATGGCTACCTGTCATGTTAAAATCTTTGGATTAAGACACCCAATTACCATTTTTGAATGTAAAATTTCCTTTTGGCCCAAAACATTGAGAAGACAGAAAAGAAAGTTTATGGCTATGGATGACAAGAATCAACATCTGGTTCTGATAGACTAAGCCCATATCTTGGTCCATCAATTTTCCATGACTTTAGCCAACTCTTCAGTTTTGTCAATTTGCTTGAGTGGTTTCCAATTCTTGAACTTATCTAATATACTTTGAATTGAGAATAGTTCAACCATTCACAATTTGCTTGCCTTTGCTTTAACATGTTTAACCTGTTCTAAAACCAAATCCCAGTATGCAAAGTTTTCATGTCCATCATTTTGGTTTAACTGGAAGCCTATGTCAGATAACATCGTTTGACTAGTTAGTTACCTTAAGAAGGGTAGGATGCCAACCAAGTGTACGATTTATGCTTCTCTAAGGTGACATTGCAATGAAATGTGATTCTTGGGAAGTAAGAGTAAAAATTGATCATGGAAAAATCAGATGTAATATCAGGTTCATTTTCCATTATGAGTAGTTGATGTCCTTGTATGCATCACGTCTAGGATCTAGAACTAGGAACAAACTAGCCAAAGTCTAAGCAGATAATCATTTTTCCATTTGAACCAGCTTGATTGAATGCAAAAAATATCTTCTTCCATCATGAACTAAGAGATGGTGACTGAACAAGGCATTTAAGTTTTAATTATGTCCCATTTATTGGTCAGTCACAAATTTGAAAACCAATTTTGCTGCTTTAAATTTTCCTCTCTCTAATCCCTTTACTTATGGTAGGTTGGAGACAGCTTTGAAATAAATGAAGCCAGTTATCAATGACTAAGAAACTTTCACTTGAAAATCATATAATATCTTATTTTAATAGGTTTTCCATGTTTGGGATCATTGCTGCATAAGGGATAGTAGGATAAAAGAATTGCAGGAAAATGCCAATGATTCAGAGTAAAAGATATAGGAGTAGGATAATTTGTCTTGAGATTCTGGGTTAAGTTTTCTTATGATTATTACTCTATCAGGACAATTGTTAAAGCTTGGACTGATATAAGTAGAACTACTATAAAATAGTAAGAGGAATAAGGAGCATTGAATGCGTTTTGCAACTTCTTTGGACGCACACATCACTTGCCTCTTCACTACTTACTGTTTACTTCCTACATTCTCTCTAATTCTCTTCCTCTTTATATTCTCTTTCAAAGGTTTTGCTGCTCTTCTAATCAAAATTTGACCTCCTTCGTTCTACCTTCCTCTCCCCTTCTGTCTCTTTCACAGCCATGAATAATCCATCAGAAGAGTTTCTAGAACAGGGAATATCACAACAGGTACAAACTTTTTTTCATTTCACCATGAATCCTAGCCACTGCTATCTTCACATGTTAGTGTTCTACTTAAGTCTTTCTTATCCAAAAAGGGTCAGGAAATGTGATGCAGTTATTATCTTTTCTGTTTCTTGTCTGTCTCTGGTGTTTTATAGACTTGGTTCCCTTGAGCTTGTGAGTGATAGTCATTTCCCGGAGCTTGCTCTCTTTGATGAATGATTAGTGAAAATGCTTCTGTATAAGATAAAGTGGGGGGGGGGGGGTTTGAAAATTAGGAAATGGGAATCTAATGGAAGGACAGAAGCTGCTTACTTGCTCATGTTTACACATTTCTCCCTAAGTTTGAGTTGGGTTTTTGGTTTTCTGTGTCTCTGTGTTGCACTAGTTTTGGAAAAATTTAGAGAATTGAACCTGTGAGTTATTCCATTGCATTGCTTGGGAAAATAGAGGATGTCATATTAAGCTTTATTGTACACTAAAACTACACCTTGAAAGGTGTCCAAGGAAGTGCTGTCAGCCTGAGGCAGAATGAAGTTATGAATTTTATGGACTCCCAGATTCAATGCAGGAAGCTAATTTTTGATAATACTGCTTGTCTCGTTTATCTTTCTACTGGTTTTATTGGCGAGGGGGGGTTGAAAATTTGATAGATTTTGGTTTTCTGGGTCAGAACTTGAGGAAGGCTTCTTGCATGACCGTGGTTACTTTAGCTTATCAAAGCCTTGGAGTTGTCTACGGTGACCTCAGCACCTCTCCTCTCTATGTTTACAAGACCACCTTCTCAGGGAAGTTGAGCCTCCATGAGAATGATGAGGAGATTTATGGCGTGCTTTCCTTTATCTTCTGGACATTTACTTTCATTGCTCTCTTTAAATATATCTTGATTGTGATGTCAGCCGACGATAATGGTGAAGGTAAGCTCTCAGATTCCTCATAATTTGTGATAAAAAGACATGATTGAGTTTTGTCCCTCCAAGCTTCCCAAATGATTTTGTAGACCAATTCAGATCTTGAATTGTTATTCAGGTGGTACCTTTGCATTGTATTCTCTGCTGTGCCGGCACGGGAGCCTAAGCATTCTACCAAATCAACAAGCCACAGATGAAACGTTGTCTGCATATGCAACACATGGATCCATGGAGACATGGCAGAGCTCTGCTTTGAAGTCATTCTTTGAGAAACATCCTAGATTTCGTAAAGGGTTGTTCATTTTTGTTATTCTGGGAACCTGTATGACGATTGGTGATGGAGTACTCACACCTACAATATCAGGTAGCTGGGTGTACCTAGCCTCTGTATCTCCTGAATTTACTTCATTTTGAATAACAATTAAATAGGGACAAAAATGCACATCATAACAGGTAACGTTACTTCTAATTTTTCTGACTTAAATTAGAATAAATTGAACTGCATCCTTATAGATATCACGAAGCTGTAGCTTTGACCTGAGAAGTTAAAGATTAGAAGAAAAGAACCATGATTACTGCATGCTTAATGGCGTATGCTTACTCTCTCAATTTAGTGTACATCAGTTTCTTGCCTGTAAGAATTGGAAGTATTGTGGGTAAATGCTGGCTCGGTTACTATCTTTTATCTGGTTCTCTCTCAGTTTTTTATCTCTGTGTCGGTAGTAGTTGATAGTAGCTCCTAATAGTTTGATTTCTAAACCAGAGCAGTTTATGGATATTTTTACAGAGATTTGTTTAAATTCCTCCTTTCAGTTCTTTCAGCAGTTTCAGGAGTCAAACTGAAGATCACAGCACTCCATGAGAGTATGTCCACCTCTTAGTTACTGTGCTTATATATGTAATTTGTAAAACAATCACAATCTGTTATTGTTCATGTTTTCTTTTCTTCCAGATTACGTTGTTTTGATCTCATGTGTCATCATTGTGGGGCTATTCTCACTTCAGCATCATGGAACACACAGGGTTGCTTTCATGTTTGCTCCAATTGTCGCAGCATGGCTTCTGTGTATAAGCAGCATTGGAATATATAACATATTTAGATGGAATCCACACATATTTCATGCACTTTCTCCAGTTTACATGTTGAAGTTCCTTAAGAGCACAGGCACGGAAGGATGGATCTCATTAGGAGGAGTGGTTCTTTCAATCACAGGTACCTCCAGGCAATTCGTATGGTTTACTTGCTTCAGAACAGAATCCTTGAAAGTTGAAACAAACATATTTTCCATATTGTCTCAGGTGTAGAGACAATGTTTGCTGATTTGGGCCATTTCTCTTCATTGTCAATAAGGGTAAACTTTAAATTCCAGTTGATACGTCAGGCTCCAACTGTTAATTACTCAGCATGCCTTGTTTCTGGCTTCTTTCAAACTTAATCTAATGAGCTCTAGCACCTGCCATTCACATCCCAGGTAGCCTTCACATTTCTGGTATATCCCTGTTTGGTTCTTGCATATATGGGTGAAGCTGCTTTCCTCTCTAAGCACCACGAAGATATCCAGAGAAGCTTCTATAAAGCCATACCAGGCAAGAGCTAAACTAAGTATGAAATTGAAAACAACATGCTTTGCTTCCCATAATGACTTTTTCTCTTTTTCATGCAGAAGCTGTTTTTTGGCCAGTATTCGTTGTGGCCACTTTTGCTGCTGTTGTTGGAAGTCAAGCCGTAATATCAGCTACGTTCTCCGTTATAAGCCAGTGCTGTGCACTGAATTGCTTTCCCTACGTAAAAATCATTCATACTTCAAGCAAAATATATGGGCAGATATACATTCCAGAGGTCAACTGGATATTAATGTGCCTCTGTTTAGCTGTGACAATAGGATTGAGAGACACCAACATGATGGGTCATGCATATGGTATAGATTTCAGCCATTGATTAAATGTATAAGTATTGTTCACTAATCTTAGGGTGCACAAATGAACTTCTATTGTTTTGATGGGTTTGTAGGTCTGGCAGTGACTACAGTAATGTTTGTGACAACCTGTTTGATGGCGTTAGTGATGATAATCGTCTGGAAGCAAAGGATAGCTAGTGCAGTTGCATTCTTAGTGATTTTTGGATCAATGGAATTGCTTTACATCTCAGCATCTGTTTACAAGGTTCCGGAAGGGGGTTGGATTCCATTAGTGCTTGCTTTCATCTTTATGGCTATAATGTATATATGGAACTATGGAATGACTAAGAAGCACGAATTTGATGTGGAGAACAAGGTTTCAATGAATAGGATAGTGGCTTTAGGTCCTAGCCTTGGCATGGTAAGGGTCCCTGGGATTGGTCTTATTTACACTAATCTGGTAACAGGTGTTCCAGCTGTTTTTGGACACTTTGTCACAAACTTACCTGCATTCCATCAGGTGCTGGTTTTTGTTTGCGTCAAATCTATCCAAGTTCCATACATTAGTGAAAAAGAACGGTTGGTCATTAGTAGGGTAGGTCCGAAGGAGTATTGCATGTTCCGGTGCATCATCAGGTATGGTTACAAAGATCTGCAGCAAGAAAACTATGATTTCGAAAACAGATTGGTATCAGGGATAGTACAATTTGTGGAAGCAGAAGAAGATAGTACTCTGAAACCAACTTCTATACCATGTGGAGAGTTGCGAAACTTGGATATTAAAATTTTTTATGCTCAAGATCACACCTTAACAGATTCAAAGTTCAAGGATAACAATATTATGGAGCAGTCTTGTTGTGATATTTTAGAGACAAAAACTGGTATGGAGCATTCGGGAAGTTCTCCCCTGAAGGAAGAGTCTCTGCAGATATTGAGAGCCAAAGAATCTGGGGTTACTTTTATTTTAGGCCATTCTTATGCAAAGGCAAAGAAATCATCTTCCATTCTCAAGAAATTCGCCATAAATGTCGTATATTCCTTTCTGAGCAAGAATTGCAGAGAACCTGATGTGGTACTGAATGTGCCTCATACTTCTTTGCTAGAAGTTGGTATGGTTTATTATGTCTAACTTCAAAATAAGAGTAAATGAACATTATCCCAAGAGAAGGACACTTACATGTGAGCAAACAGAGGGAGTAAAAACTGCTAACCCTAACATAAAGAGTTTGTCTTACACAATTAGGATGACAAGCATAAAACAAAAAGCTCTTCAATAGTTATGTTCTCTTGTTTGCCAATCTGAGATCATCATGTTCACATGGTATGGTTTTTCTCTCTTGCTTGTAAATGTTTATATGTCTTTGTGTTGTGACTAACATTTGACTGTCAGGTATATAATCTGATTTCTTGAAAAGTATTGGTTCTTTCGATTTGATAAGTAATGTGATTACGTAGAACTGCAAATTTTCATCTTCATGAATGTAAATTATATTAAGTTCATCATGAAATATAAGGTGATCGAGAATAGATTCTGCGTTGCAAGCAAATGTTGTGTTATCCAATGATCAGGCCTGCACACCATGTTCAACATGCTTCTTTCATGTCAAGAATTCTCATTCCCATTGACAAGATTTAAACAAATTGCTGATGCTTTATGTCAATGTACCTATCGTTACCTTCCCAACCATCAAAACCAGGCCTTGTTCTGCATCGTATTCATGGATTTACGTTCACCAAGATGGGCAAGCATATATTCTTCACTTCAAGAACGAGAGGACGTGGAGAAAATGTGCTTATTGCTGATGATGGACGGGATGTTGAGATAAAGATTGAATCATTGCTCCTGCATTGATCCATGGCTCAAGATCAGGAAAAACACCTGCCCTTTGTGTCGGTTTAAGCTAGCTCTGCCTCGGTCTCAGTTCCCTCCTTGTTCATAGTTAATTTCTCTGTAAATCTGTCAATGGGAGTTTGCTACTTTTGTTTGCATGAACTCGATCAAAATAAGTTGATAGGAATATATTTGCAATCAAACAGATTGGACACCTTACTCACCTGATGAATTACTGTAATGGGATAATAAATAAATTGAAAGATTCTAAGTAGTTACAAATTATAATGACTTTCTTTTTCCTGACTCTTGGAGCATACGTAATTACCATATATGTAAGAGGTATGGGTCTTCTCCGAGAAAGCTACCCCTTAATTTTCGTTTAACCTCCTATAAATATACTCCATTCCTTAATCAACACTCTCACCACCAATCCTTCTTTGTTTTTCATTTCACTGTCTTCATTCAAAGATCCATTTTTTTCTCCCGCTCAATCTCTTGATCAAGCAAACCCCACGTGAACCTCTCCAGAATCTGTTAACATTTTTTCTTGTTTGTTTTGTTGATCCGACATGGATACCAACATTGGTTCTCAGCTGGATTCATGCAAACCTGCAAACAGCATACTAGGCTGCCCACCCCAAAATGGTTCAGCTTCAATCCAAGACTCCCATGCTCCTTCCGCTGTCTCCTCGGATGCCACCCTGGGGCGCCACCTGGCTCACCGGCTTGTCGAAATAGGAGTTAAAGATGTCTTTTCTGTGCCTGGTGACTTTAACCTGACTCTTCTTGATCACCTTATTGCTGAGCCAGGGCTCAAAAACATTGGGTGCTGCAATGAGCTCAATGCTGGCTATGCTGCTGACGGATACGCCAGGGCTCGTGGGGTTGGTGCATGTGTTGTCACGTTTACTGTTGGTGGCCTCAGCATAATCAACGCCATTGCCGGTGCTTACAGCGAGAATCTTCCTGTTATTTGCATTGTTGGAGGACCCAACACAAATGATTATGGGACTAACAGGATCCTCCATCATACCATCGGTTTACCAGATTTCAGCCAAGAGCTAAGGTGCTTCCAAACTGTCACTTGCTATCAGGTACGCGACATTCTTGAATTTGTTCAAGATTTTCAAATGTTTTATTTTTAAAACATTTACTCATATGTTATCCGGGATCAATTCATATTCTTTTCTGGTCAGATGGCACCATTGATAATTAAGTTGTTATGCAGTTAAATCGGATATTGCCTTTTTTCTAGTTTGGCCCAAGCTAAATGGCTTTCATGTACTGATCTGATCATGTTGGTTTTCGGTTTAATTCTAGGCTGTGGTCAATAACTTGGAAGATGCGCATGAACAGATTGATAGAGCTATTTCTACTGCTCTGAAGGAGAGTAAGCCTGTATACATCAGCATAAGTTGTAATTTGGCTGCAATTCCTCATGCAACTTTCATTAGAGACCCCATTCCATTTTCTCTATCACCTAGGTAGAGTTTTTATTTTTACTTCTTGAAGCCAATGAAATGGTTTCTGATTTCCAACTGTCCGCTTTTTAGACATTCTATAAAAGCGTTTGAATTGTTGTTGCAGGTTGAGCAATAGGATGGGTCTAGAAGCTGCCGTGGAGGCAACTGCCGCCTTTTTGAATAAGGCAGTGAAGCCAGTCATGGTAGCAGGGCCAAAACTCCGAGTAGCGAAGGCCTGTGAGGCCTTTGTTGAACTGGCTGATGCTTGTGGATATCCGGTTGCTGTGATGCCATCAGCGAAAGGATTAGTGCCAGAACAGCACCCTCACTTTATTGGAACTTACTGGGGTGCTGTAGGCACAGCTTTCTGCGCTGAAATTGTGGAGTCTGCTGATGCTTACTTATTTACCGGGCCAATCTTTAGTGACTACAGTTCTGTTGGGTACTCTCTCCTCCTTAAGAGGGAGAAGGCCATCATTGTGCAGCCTGATCGCGTAGTTATTGCTAATGGACCGGCTTTCGGGTGTGTCCTAATGAAGGACTTTCTCCAAGCACTAGCAAAAAGGCTTAAATGCAACACAACTGCTTATGAGAACTATCATCGTATATTCATCCCAGACGGTGTTCCTCTCAAATGTGACCCTCAAGATCCTTTGAGGGTCAATATCCTCTTTCACCATATACAAAGGATGCTTTCAAGTAACACAGCTGTGATTGCTGAGACAGGAGATTCCTGGTTTAACTGCCAGAAGCTGAAACTACCAGAAGGATGTGGGTGAGTACAAAGGAAGAAATGCTCTAGCTGCTTAGTTTTTGATGCTTGTTTAACAAATATAACTAAGAGAACTAAAGTTGGTGTTCCAGGTACGAATTTCAGATGCAGTATGGTTCAATTGGGTGGTCTGTTGGAGCAACTCTCGGATATGCGCAGTCTGTACCAGACAAGCGTGTGATAGCTTGCATTGGCGATGGAAGCTTCCAGGTTAGTGTGGATATTTCGGCTGTCTACAGTAATCAATCATGAAACTAGTTTTCTTCATTTCCAACTCATTTTTTCCTATACACAAAGGCCCTGTAATGTTGATTTCCAGTGTCAATGTTAACATTGTTCTT
Source organism: Theobroma cacao (assembly GCF_000208745.1). Classification (NCBI taxonomy): domain Eukaryota; kingdom Viridiplantae; phylum Streptophyta; class Magnoliopsida; order Malvales; family Malvaceae; genus Theobroma; species Theobroma cacao. Next base: position 37,988,640 of record NC_030858.1, read on the forward strand.
GGCAGGTGACTGCACAAGACATATCAACCATGCTGCGATGTGAACAAAAGAGTATCATATTCCTAATTAACAATGGTGGCTACACCATTGAAGTTGAGATCCATGATGGACCTTACAATGTTATCAAGAATTGGAACTACACTGGATTAGTTGATGCTATTCACAATGGTGAAGGAAACTGCTGGACAGCAAAGGTTAGATATGTTCAATCATTCACATCCATGTTTGTCTGCTGTATGTTGAAACTAATTGTCAGGACCTTTTTTTCTTCTGTCTTTCTAGGTTCACTGTGAAGAGGAGCTCATCGAAGCAATTGAGAAAGCCACAGATGAGAAGAAAGATTGCTTGTGCTTTATAGAAGTCATTGTTCACAAGGATGATACGAGCAAAGAGCTGCTCGAATGGGGATCCAGGGTCTCAGCTGCAAATAGCCGCCCCCCAAATCCTCAATAGAGAAACTGATCAGGATTTTCGATAAAGAGCACCTTGCAGAATTTAGAATTTATTCTATTTATTATGTGCATCGCAAGAATGTTCAAAGTCGGATTTTGATGTCCTATCTGCTTTTCTTAATATTTATGAAAGAATCCGAAGCTTCTTCATGTTTTTTCAGTGTGCCTTGGAACTGTTGTGAACAACATAGTCCACTAGAAACGGATTATTTAAATTACCATTAATAATGACTGATTGATGCTGCCCTGGTTTTGGTTTAGGTCTTGCAATTAAAGTAAGAAATCTTCATTAGTAATAAAAAAGCAAGTAAGTAATTCCTTGAATATCAAGCGTCTAAAGATACTCGTGCATTCAGGGAAAATTGTGAATTGAAGGAATATTATGACTTTTCTGGTGTATGATGCAAGTATTTCTACAGTTGCAGTTAAGAAATTCTGGATCTCCTGGCCAGCTAAGTTGTTCTAGTCAAATTAAACTCAGTATGGATTCTATATTATGATTGGCTCATGGGGTAGGCTTGCTTCTACACATAATCATTCATGTCTGGGATTTCACCATCATCCTATAGTTGCATGTAGCAAACTGTCTCAATGAATGGTCTCAAGTCTCATATTCCCCTTGTCTCCGGGCATATGCCACTCCTTTTTTCTGCATTTTCTTCCCCCTCTGAGAGTTTAGCAAGGTTCCCTGGCTACCAGGGAATACATTTATGACCTAAAGATGGCCATGGAAGCACGGACCGTGTTGAAATTTGGGTCCCCCGCAGCAAGTAAAGCTGACCTGTTATCTTTGCAGTAGACCCCCATGAAGTCTTGGTGCCAGCTGCAGCCTACTAGAAACTTTCAAGTTCTACAGCCAACTTCCAAGTCTTTAAAAAGCTTGCAGAAGAATAAAGAGATGAAAAAGGAGCAACCTGAGCCTAATTGGCTCTAATGTTCTTTACTGAAATTATAACATCAAGTGACTCTATACATCTGATTCAACCACCCCCTGAAAACAAAACTTTGCCAATTCACATATTCTCTTTCCCCACCTGAATAATTAGTCATTATATTGGTAATTAATTACAGTAATAACCTTTTCCGTATTGACGTAACAATAGGAACTTCATTCCAGCATTGGAGATTAAGCATGTCTGGACATACCAAGCAAAAATAGAAGAAAGCTATGACCTCAAAGAATAAACCCTCATAGCCCCAACTTTGTCTAAAAGCAATACAGAAGCATGTGTATAGATTTAAGTAAAGGAAAAATATATATATATATATATATATATAAATAAATAAAGAAAGAAAGACAAAAGAAGAGAGAATAAAAGTAAAGCTGGAGATCTTATTCTGGTAAGCTGTAATAATCAGTGCTTTTTTCTTTTTCTTTAATTTTTGCACTGTCAGCATCCTTCACCGTCCTCATTCACCCTGCTTTCTTTTTTTTCTTACCCTTGATTCACAAGCAAACTCCAGCAAAAATGCAAGTCAGTGCAACAAGGAACTCTACAAACAGTATAAAGAGATCGATAGCATATAGGGGCAGCACATATTGACCCAATGATTCCAGCCTTCCCAGTGGGAGGCTAACACTTGGATGGCAAAGGGGTTGGAAGGGAAAGAGCCATAAAAAAGGGGCAGTTGGCAACTTGCAATCAGTCATGTCTCAACTCCTAATTTTGGGCCATATATTTCCAGGAGATCAAGTTTAACACATGGGAATAAGCAGTTTTGCCTAAAAATCTGCTTACCTAATAAATTCCTGCTGAAAGCCTTGGAATTCTACCAGGATTGGAGAAACTGTTGCAATATAATCTGCAGGAATGTTAAGTTAATTAAATAAAAAAAAAAAGAAAAGAGGAATGTTAAGGTAAATTTGACCAGAATTTAATGGCTCACCTAACATGGCTTGCCAAGGACAACTACATTGCAGTAGAGAACTTACTGCCAGCAAGCTCAAGAAAATCTCTCAGCCAGAGTCATATAAAAGCGAAGAGAATAAATCTCCATAGCTGACTAAACGAGTTAGCAAATCCCAAAAACAACCCTGGCTAGAATTCTGCTCTTTGCTTGCTTCAAATTGTAAATATTAGCATAGGAAAGGGTATTCTGTGAAGTATCAGTCCTCAGGCCTACGTAAGCATAGCTTGCTTCAAAAGTACAGAGCATGAATAAAAGGAGAAGGATTCAGCAATTTCAATATGCTTAAGCTCTTCCCGTCATCCTTTTGAATGAAAGCGGAAAAAAAGAGAGAGGAAAATGCCACTTGAATATGATGAATCAGAACTCCGTCAAATCACCCGCCTCAAGAAAGAACTCGAGGCTGCTTTGGGTAGAAATGGTTCCCTGGAGAAAGAGAACCAGGAACTGAAACAGGAGGTAGCTCGTCTTAAAGCACAAATCAGTTCCCTCAAGGCACATGACAATGAGAGAAAATCTATGCTCTGGAAGAAGTTGCATAACTCCATCGACAATTCTAATGCAGACGCATCTCTGCAGAAATCATCAGATTTCCTGAAAGTTCCGGAACAGGGTCTTGAAGCAGAAAATGTATATCCAAGGCCAAGTTTCCAGGAATTAGCTGTGAGAAAGGAAAGGCAATCAAAAGTACCAAAACCACCACCACGGTCTAATTCTTTTATCTCCCCTTCTCCAAAGGAAGTGAGTGAGAACAAAGTTACGACGCCATCAGTACCAGCACCACCACCACCACCATTGCCATCAAAGCTTTTAGCTGGCTCTAGATCAGTGCGCCGTGTACCAGAAGTTGTGGAGCTTTATCGTTCTCTTACAAGGAAAGATACCAACATGGAAAACAAGACCAATGCTGCAGCAACTCCGGTACTTGCATTTTCTAGGAACATGATAGGGGAAATTGAGAATCGCTCAACATATGTTTCAGCTGTAAGTACAGTTAAGTTATAACTTATCATTCAGATTCCTGAAACCAACATTTTTTTTTTTTGTGTAATAATATGCCTATTTAATGAACAGATAAAATCCGACGTAGAAAAACAAAAGGAGTTTATAAATTTCTTAATCTCAGAGGTGCAATCTGCAGCCTTCAAAGATATATCAGATGTAGAGGTATTTGTGAAATGGTTAGATCAGGAACTATCTTCCTTGATTGATGAAAGGGCAGTTTTGAAGCATTTCCCACAATGGCCAGAACGAAAAGCAGATGCTCTGAGGGAGGCTGCTTTTAGCTACCGAGACCTAAAGAACCTTGAAGCTGAAGTCTCATCGTTTGAGGTCAATCCCAGCGTGTCTTTTAATTCAGTGCTTCGAAGGATGCAAGAATTGCAAGACAGGCGAGCATGTATAAACTGAATTACTATAACTTGCTATTTTCAATCAATAGTATATATTAACTGCATGATGAAATATCAAATTTACAGGTTGGAGCAGAGTGTGAACAACACAGAAAGGATTAGGGACAGCACCAGCAAGAGATACAGAGATTTCCAGATCCCATGGGGATGGATGTTGGATACAGGACTGATTGGTCAGGTAGGTAGGACAAAACATGGTGGTTCAACACAGAAAATTGAATCAAGAAAGAAAAAAAGAACACTTTCCCATTGTCCACATCTATGTTCTTATTCAACCTTGAAGTGCATTTCAAGGGATTGTCTAATTAATGAAATTAACCTTGCTAATAAAGCCGCCTAGGTACCAAAACTAGGAAAATTCATCATTCTTAAGTATACTTTTTTACACATTAAATACATCATGCAAGCATTGTTGAATTAAATCAGAGATAACAATAAATTTCCATTGCAAATGTTGCAGTTGAAATTCAGCTCATTACGGCTAGCCAGGGAGTACATGAAAAGAACAACCAAAGAGCTGCAATCGAACGAATCCTCACAAGTAAACAGTCTCCTGCTCCAAGGAGTTCGATTTGCATACAGAGTTCACCAGGTAGGTACCCCCTTCAATCTCTCAACAAACTTAAAATACCTTCATCTTTTTCTTTAAAAAGGGTTTTTTGAATCCTTTACCGACCATTTTAAGATTCAGTTTGCAGGTGGTTTTGATGCAGAGACCATTCGGGCATTCGAAGATTTAAAGAAGATCAGCAGCAGCATCACGAATCATAAACAATAAAAGATTACTACTGTTATCTAAAAGGCTATGATTTGTTTAGAAAAATATTGCTACTGTTATTTAGTATTTGCAAAGCTTAATTGTTCATATAAATACAATTTGATTTCAAGTTCAATAGATATATAATAATTAGAAATTCAGAAAAACAGAGCAACTCAAGATAACTCCATTGAAATTAAGCAAAATGTACCCAGAAAAAGGTACGATTACAACTTGGAATGCGATGCCAAGAAAAAGTCGACAAAAATAAAAGATGGGTTACAATCAAAAGCTAAAGAAAAAGATTGGAGAATGGTCTTGGAGTGAGCGGCAACAGCAGCTACTTAGATCTCTGCCTCATCTTTCTGCGCTTTCTTTTCAACCTCCTCATCCGCTTCTTCTTCCACTGAAAGCAACGAATTCACCAACGATTCTTAGATTTTCCGATTTCATTTTGAATGAAAGATCGAAACGGAGAAAATAAAAAGGAAATCAAATGGATATTAAATAGAGCAGAGCTTACCTTGGCTCTCATGGCGTCGCTGCGAGAAAAAGCTTTTACTCTACCAGACTGCAGAGCGGAGCTTCTGATCGGCTGGTATTTATAGCGTACCCTAATTCTGAACGGGTACGGGTTTGGAGTCAGCGGGCTTCATCGTAACCCGAAATCCTTTTTATTTTCCTATTTATAAAACAGAGTAGTTTGGATTTGACAATTTAGTTCGTGTCTTTCACGTGTCAATACGTATCTTGACAAACATGTTTAAAACATGATAATTTCATGTTTTAAATAAATTAATTCATGACATGTTTAATTAATTGAGTTATTATGTAACATGATTGATTAAACAAGTGAAATGTGTCCATTCATATAATATAATCAGTTTAACACGTTTACAGATTAATTTTGTTTAAATAAATTTATCACGTAACACATATAATAAATATATATATGTGTGTGTTTAAAATTTTAATTTATTTAATTAATCATGTCATGTTCGTATTTACTTACATAAATTTTAATATTCTATTTAAATATAATATAATTATAACAAGATGACATTATTGAGAAATCTAATGCTACATTAAATTATTTTAAATTGCACTTAAATATTTCCATCAAAAGCAATACATGTACGACTTTTTAATTTGTTTTCCCTATTGCGAAGATAGTTGTTGAACTGACAATATGACTTTAGTGTGTTTGTATGTAATTTTCATACGTCCTACTATAAAGTTTTGAATAGCATAAATGTCGCATAAATATTAATAATGCGTAGCATAAATGTCACATAAATATTAATAGTAAATAAATGTACCTGCCACGTCACATTATTGAAATATTTTAGAAAGGAAGTAATTAAATAAATATTTCTAGTAGTTAAAGACAAGCACTTTTTCGATTAAAATAGAACTAACAAAATTAATAAAATAAATTCAATTAAAATAATTTGATTAATTCAGTTTTTCCATCAATATGTGAGTAAGTGTGATTAAGTCGATTAATGAAGTTGGTTTCGATTTTAATTTTTTTTGTTAACAAAATTAACCAATTTAAGATTATAAGTTTATAGGGAGGTATAACCCATGTTGGAGTCATTTATTTTGATTTAATGTTTTTAATTATGTTTGTTGGAACATTTTATTATTATTAAGCTTAGAATATTGTTAATATTTTATGATTTAATTTTGTTTACTTTATGATTAACATGGGAAAAAATAAAATTAAGAAAATTAGGCTTGAGTAGATTTAAGCTTATGATGAGTCCCAATATTTTTATTAATTCGATTAATCAATTAAATTTTAAATACCTTTTGATTAATTCATAGTATTTAATTAATCTGATTATAAAATTTTTTAATGGAGTTAGCTACGTTTTACTCTGCCTGAGAATATATTATAAAGGGCAAAAAAAAAGAAAAAGAATTCATTTCTCCATTAATGACGTGGCAGACGATGACTGGCAGCAAACAGTTGACAGAGAATCTAATCTGCACGTCCCTGAGGCGATAACTCCCATGCAATCCAACCGCCCCATGTCGAAACATTATGGACTCTCCATTGACGCCAGTCCTTTCTTCGATAAGCAGCACACGTGTTAAACGGAGAAAGCGAGAGTAAGGTGTCACCTTAAACACCAAAAACTAGAGAAGCAAAACGTTACCCTGGGCCCAAACCAACCCCGGCCCAAAAGTAAACGAAACATCCCTATCTAAAGTATTATCCTTTACACTTCAAAATAAGTAAATAATATGTTTTGATCTCGGGAAGCGTGGTTGGTGGCAATGGGCCGTGATAACCCGTTCATGTCAAATCTAAAAATAAATATTAAAAAAAGGAAAAAAAGAAAAAAGGAAAATGAAGTGCAAATGGAGACAAACAGAAATTCGCGTCTCTCTTTTCCGTTCAGCTTACATCTCTCGAAGTCTTATCCATCCAACTAAAATAGAGAGAATAAGAAACGAAGAACATGCTTCCGTTCACTGTTTAACTCACACCAAGAATCGCCATGGAAGCAGCTGAACCAAGCTTCTGAAACACTGGCAATCTGCTATGTACGAATTAGTATTTCGTAATTGAATTTTGTTTTTAGGGAAGAAAAATAAGGCGAAAGGGAGAAGATGGGGACTGGAGCTTCGAGAAACGCAGAGGGAGGGGCGCATGGAGGGGAAGATAGAGAGGAGAGCCTTGACCAAGCCGGCGGTCAACTTTACGTATCGTTGAAGATGGAGAACTACAAGAAGAAAGGAGACCTTATTCCTCATGTTTATGGCTCCGTTCCTCTTGTTGGCTCTTGGGATTCCTCTAAAGCTGTATTTAATCTCTTCATTTTTTTTATTTAATCTTTTAATCTTTATTTTGAATTAAGTTGTGGATATTATTATTATATTTAGTTTCTAATTTTGTTTTCGAATATTTATAGCTTTCAATGGAGCGCGAATCGGCTTCAATGTGGGAATTGAGCTTCGTAGTTCCTCCTAATCACGGTAAAGTGTGCTAGTTTGGCTATTCTTTTTGGTTTCCATATTGGTTATGTTTTCTTTGCTTGCTGAGAAAACTGATAGAATATGAGCGTTAGGGAGAATAAGAGCATCGTTTAACTTATTATTTCAGAAGAGGTTCACTTATAATTTTTTACTGAGGTTGAATAATACCCTGCATTGTTGAATGTAATACTGTTTTGTATGCCTTCTTTACTTTTCGCCAGAATTTGGTTTGTAAAGGTAGATATTAGGGTCGGTGAAATAGATGTTTTGGTTTCTGACCAAAAATTTATAGATTCTATTTGGTTCACTTTTTGGCTACCTTTTTTTTTTTTTTTTGCTTTCTGTTGGATTCAAAAGTAGAAGTTAAAAGAGTATCTTAACATTTTATTGGCAAATGATTTATGCAACTTTTAGTTTGTCGGAGTTTAAATTTATTTGTATGTTTTATGTGTTTAAATGTAGAAACTCTGGATTTCAAGTTCCTGTTGAAGCCTAAGTATGGCTACACGCCTTGTATTGTTGAGGAGGGTCCAAACCGGCTGCTCACTGGGGGTACCTTACAAGGAGATGCAAGGCTGGCACTATTTAAGCTAGATAATGAGGAGGTTCTTGAGTATCAGGTGTTCATTAAAGCAGACAGGGTTTCACCCTTTGATCTTGCGGCTAGTTGGAGAGCTTATCAAGACAATCTCCGGCCTTCGACTGTTCGTGGAATTCCTGATGTGAGCATTGATGCAGTGCCAGAGTCAGGTCGTGGGGTATTAGCTATTTGCCACCCTTTTTCTTTAACTTTTGATTTTAAGAGACAAATGGCCAATTTTCAATTTACAGATATCTATTGACAAGATGGTCTTTTGTGTAAATTATTTATTATAAATCATTGTTCCAAACTTCAATATGGTTTTTATTGTATTTGGGCATAAAAGATACTGTGTTTATCACACTGAATAGATCTTCGGCTAAATTGGAGCTTTACCTTGAATCTTGAGCATTATATTTGTTAATGTACTTGGACATAAAAATTCTAAGTTTTACCGTGCAGAATGGCTGTTCAGCTAGTTTGGAGCTTGACCTCGAGCATTATGTTGTGCCTGCTCCGTCCACTTCTGCGAACTCAGGTCTGGTTTATGCAGCCAACATGGCAGAAAATCCACGATTGCTATCCCTTGCTGGGGTTTCTGTTGATCGACCTGCAACTATAAAGGTTTATCTCTGTAACCCATTCTGCAAATGTGTAAACTAGACTGAGTTATGGGCCTTGAAAAGGATTATTTACATATTATCAGTTTAAGGATATTAATACACAATTTTCTGGTATTCCACACTGTGTACTTTCTACATATTGCTTAATGCATCAGAATCTTAATTCTAAAGGTAGTGGCAAGCATAATTGAGGTAAATGCATCCATCGATTGGGAAGCAAATATAGATGCCACACTTACTAGGCAGAGAAATGCTTTCAAAAGTTACCTCATTCCATTACTTTTTAGTAGTCTGCATCTAATGTAATGTACTACTTTTTCATAGGAGATGGAGGCTGTCATACCAGATCCTTCTAAGGTATATTCAGGATTTGGGATGGTTGAATCAAAATCTGTGGGGACCTTTTCTCCTTTGCAAAAGCAAGATAGTCACAGGGGGCTCTTTGTGGATAGGGGTGTTGGATCTCCAAGGCTGGTCAAATCTGCTAGTGCAACTACTTTTAGTTTTGATCTTAAATTGGACACTGAAACCAAGGTTTGTATGAAAATGTATTTCCTTTTTTTAGTAAAGTATGATTTGCTCTCTCAGCTGGTGCTATTCTTATATTTGTTTCTTTTTCTTTGAGTTTTAGAATTCGATGCCAGCAGCTGCTGGAGCTGTAGCAGCTGCAGCTGTAGCTGATCAGATGCTTGGACCAAAGGAGGATAGACACCTAGCAATTGTCCTGGTATTCTTCTGCATAAGTGATTGGTCAGCAGTTTAAATTTAATCATCCTTCTTCTACTTTACTATAATTTAGTTGTTAAATTGTAAGATCTAGACTTAAAATTTTTGACCATCTTCATATTCAAGAAGTAGCTCCATATGACGAGTTCTGCCAATTGTTTGAAAGAAGGAATGGATTCAAGTTGTTGATATTAGGTGGTTCTAATTAGTTGCTTGACTGTCAGGTTGGTTTGCCAGCTCGAGGAAAGACCTTCACTGCTGCTAAACTTACAAGATATCTTCGCTGGTTGGGACATGAAACTAAGCATTTTAATGTTGGCAAGGTTATTACACTTTACCTTGAATGCTCTCCTTGCTCTCTGACTTGTTTTAAATGAAAGAAGAGTAACTTGATTTTTTTTTTTGTCCATAACAGTATCGGCGCCTCAAACATGGTACCAACCAGGTAAATCTGAGCATCCTTGTTCAAGTTTATCAACTGGGAGTATTGAAGATTAACGAACTCACTCAATAAACACTCACTTTCGGTCATTGGCTTTTTCTAATAAATTCATGATTAAATTGGAATATTGCACAAGTTATTTGTCATTTTTCTGGAGTGATTGTTGATAGGTGATGCATACTTTTATAGACTGCTGACTTTTTCCGAGCTGACAATCCTGAAGGCGTGGAGGCACGTAATGAGGTGAGTGTCCAAAGAAGAATCTTGTTTTTTATTTGACTTTTAAAATTGAGTTTTTTTTTTTTCAAGTGCTCAAATTAATGCCATTTATGTTGGTGGTTTAATTAATTTTTTATATGGACTAAACTAAATGCATATTTAATTGCTTAGTGTTGCTGAATTTAGAAATCCCTCATATTTTGTTTTAGATTGGGAGGCAATTGAGTTTTCGATGTTATGGTATGTATTACAGTGTTAAAGAATTCAATTTTGATTATGAATGTTCCTTAAAAGATTGTAGATTTGGGATTTCATTTTGTTATCAAAAGTAATTTTGGTCAATAAACTTTTTTAACAAGCATTCTACAGCAGCTAACTAAAATCTGAAGATGTTTTTTCTTTTCTATCTGAATCTAATAAAAACTCCTAGCTCATCTTCAAGTTACTTAAATGAAATAAATGCAGGTTGATACCACAAGAATAAAAATCACATAGAAGAGAACCGTAAAATGTTAGAGGTGATGTTGAAGCAATTGTGTGATACAAAGCAATTTCTGGATTTAAATCATTTTAGGCAACATGATTTAATTTCAATACCTATTCAATACTGGTTTTTCATTCCTTCAAGTGTGGAATTGCAATTGAAAAAGATGCTTTTACTAATGAATTTGGTTTTTATTTGGATGATTGGTTAATGGTAACCCCATATTAACCTTCTTCTTTGTACATAGTTTTAATATATCACATGCTACTAGGTAGCAGCCCTGGCAATGGATGATATGACAGCCTGGATGCAAGAAGGTGGTCAGGTAAGATTTTGATATGAGACAATTGTATTCTCCCTTGTCTGCTGACTAATTTTCTTTATTAAATCCCTTTAAATTGTAGGTTGGAATATTTGATGCAACTAACAGTAGCAGGAGAAGACGGAATATGCTGATGAAAATGGCTGAAGGAAAATGTAAGGTACTGTGATTGCAGAATGAGGAACCAGCTAAGCATATCCCCAGTTGAACTGTTATGGTTATTAGGTGAAGCATATATGCTATGTTACAGATGAAAAGAAAAGGCTAATATACTCAAAGAGCAGGATTCATTACCTTTTTAGGTTACTTAGGAAATATACTCCTTGATGTATTCATGTGGCTTGGCACAAATATTTGGGACACTGAATAATTAATGCTTTGTAATTAGGTTGGTTAGAACTGCATACACTGCCTAACAGGGGACTCTATATTGTTTGTGATTTATGATCCTGCATATGCTGTTTTACATTTTCTTTATTGGAAGAATGATTAACAGATGTACCTGTGATGTCTTGGTATCAGTTGACTGTATGAAGATTCATCTGGAAAATGATACCTCTAGTTTTGATTTTCTAATACATTTTTATTTGCTTTTGTTTGTAGATTATTTTTCTAGAAACAATATGCAATGATGAACGGATTATTGAAAGAAATATCCGCCTTAAAATTCAACAAAGTCCTGATTATGCAGAAGAGTAAGGCTCTTCTTAATAACCTTTTGCTTCTGGTCAGATGAAAATTTCTGTACTTAGTTATCGATCTGGTTTTGCAGGCTGGATTTTGAAGCTGGATTACGAGACTTTAGAAATCGATTAGCTAATTATGAAAAGGTATTTCCTGAAATTGTTTAGTAATTGTTCTTGGTAAGCATTTGTGTTTTGGATGCCCAATATTGGACTAAGGTGCACAATAATACTTGTTTCTAGGTGTATGAACCAGTTGAAGAAGGGTCTTATATCAAAATGATTGATATGGTTAGTGGGCATGGTGGACAAATACAAGTTAAGTTTAATTCTTCTTCTTCTTTATTTATATGGCTTTTGTCCTTCATGCATGTGCCTGTGGGATAAATGTTTATTGTGGGCATAAAATGGTGTATTTTGTCCCTGTCTTGTTGTAGATTTAGTTGAAAGTATTTTGGTGTATTTGGTTGTCTTGTTTGCATTGTTAATGACCGGAGTAGGTTGTCATTAAGAGTAGAATTTTTGTTCTTAAAGCCTCTATTATTTCTTCTTTCCTGAGTCTTTATTGTTTTCTGTTTATCCCTCTCCTTTTGAATTCCCTGGGATAATTTGATTGCTTTACAGTCTGATCTAAGAATTTATATGTTTTAACTTGATTCAGGTTAACAACATCAGTGGCTATCTTCCTGGACGAATTGTCTTTTTCTTGGTATGTTGTACAATAGGAAATCTTTTCAATTATATCAGCATTATAAACCCTAGTTATTTAGTCCCTTTTCTCAGTTCCTTCTGTTTGTTCTACTGGATGCAAAACTTCTTGTGGGTGAAGGAACTAGAGCTTTTTATTACTTGGAGCTTTAAAAACTTTGGAAGGGTTTTTTCCTATGTCTATCTCAAATAGTCTTTTTCTTCTTTATGTGGCATAAATCATGATTAACATATCAAATCCTAGTGAAATTGTATTGACAACATCAGGCACCTGCACTTGTCTTCATGTCTTGCAAGATATAGAATGAAGCTTCAGACTTGTAGCATTCAGATTGTACACCTGTTGACCTTTGTTATATGTACATGTATCTTATCTGAAGATTACTCATATCACAAGTGCCTGTGTTATTTTGGAACACATTTGAAGTTGAATGCCCCTTAATCTTTAATGCTTTCTAAGCATTTATTATTTCACCAGTGATCCTTGAGTTAAATGTTTATATTTACTTATGTCATATTATCATTTGCAGGTTAATACACATCTCACACCTCGCCCAATATTACTTACCAGGCATGGAGAGAGTAGTGATAACGTTAGAGGCAGAATTGGTGGTGACGGTGTACTAAGGTAGCCTTTTCTACTGATTGTGATTGCATTATATAATATGTGGTTTCAATTTCATTCTAGCCATTTTGTTTGAGTCTTCTGTAATATGATAAATTTTTTTGGTTCGATTTAAGTTGTACTCCAGTCTTACTTACAAGAAAATTTTGCTTCCTGTTACAACAGCGACACTGGAGAAATTTATGCAAAGAAACTTGTGAACTTTGTTGAGAAGAGACTAAAATCTGAAAGGGCTGCTTCGGTAAGTTCCAACAGTTGTCGTTGTCGATGTTGAATTGTTTCCATCTATAACTAAGTTTATCCCTCAGAATTCAATGGCACCAAACTTGCCCCTGCTTCCCTCTTCCTTGTCCTGGTCCTTCTTTAATTTTGGAAGCCTTGTTTTAGACTTAAGCAGTGGAGTTATATGCCTATTGGCTGTTATTTCTTCTGCTTGAGCTAGTATCACTTGCTAAATTATTGTTCTAAAATTCAAGAAAAGAAAATCCTTTTCAAAGTGTTAGTAAGGGTTTCTCAAAGACCTACATTTTGGCATCAAGGTTTTAATAAATAAAATTGTTTGAATTGTATGGGTTTTGCTGTGTTGGGCTCGATACTTTAAAAGGTTGCGGACCCATTGACACTTCATCAAGTAGTGTTTATAGAAAATGTATGGACAATATTAAACATTATAATTGGTATTGATAATTTTTGTGATTTTGCTGTAATCTAGATTTGGACCAGCACCCTGCAGAGAACAATTCTGACAGCAAGTCCAATTGTTGGATTTCCCAAGGTTAGTTTGAAACCATAAGAAAGTAACTTATTCAGACCTTTTGTTGACACTCCAGCCCATTCTGGCAGCTGAAGTAAACAGAGATATTGGTATGTTAACGGAGATATCTTCTTCACGTTTTTGTTAGATACAATGGCGTGCACTCGATGAGATTAATGCTGGAGTGTGTGATGGAATGACTTATGAAGAAATAAAGAAGAATAGGCCAGAGGAGTATGAGTAAGTGTTCTCTACCACCCTCCTGCTACTTTTCTCTTCAGTGTGGGTTGAGAAAATTGAATGCACAAAGCTTTTGTATTTTAATGGTGTTAATAAGCTTTTCTTATCATTGGCCTTCTAAATGGCACTTTATGGAAAAACTTGTGTTGGATTAAAAAAGCATGCACTGATTTTTTAATCCTTCTCTTGATTGTGCTTTACTTTCATCTTTGTTGTATTCTTGAATAATTATATCCTTGTTTTATTATAGATCTCGCAAGAAGGACAAGCTGAGATATCGCTATCCTCGTGGAGAATCTTACCTGGATGTTATACAAAGGTCTCAAATTTCTCAATTTACTGAACTTTGAATTGTTTGCAAAGAATATTTTGTAGTCTAACTTGTGCGATACAATTCACATTCCACATTCCACATTCATGCAGGCTTGAACCTGTAATTATTGAGCTTGAACGACAAAGAGCACCAGTTGTAGTGATATCTCACCAGGTTATATTTAATTGCAACAGGCTTCTGCTTTATACTATTTCTGATGCTGTGCTTATACATCTTGAATGATTTGTTATTGGTTTCATTTTGCAGGCAGTATTGAGAGCATTATATGCTTATTTTGCCGATAGGCCCCTCAAAGAAATTCCTCACATTGAGGTAATTAATAGACAAGTAGAAATTGACGTGTCTTGACATATTTGTACCGTGGGTGACCGTGATCTATCACTCTTCTGTCTCTGTCTCTGCATGTGAGATGCTTCTTCTTTAGGTTTTACTTGATGTTCCCTACTGGAATGGAAAAGCTAAAAAATGGCAGGATGAATCGTTAGAATTTTGCATCTTTAGATACTGACTTCGCATCATAACTCTTGTTATAAAATTAAACTCTTATCGATATATGTTGGGATTTGCAGGTGCCACTTCATACTATCATAGAAATACAAATGGGAGTAACAGGCGTTCAGGAGAAAAGATACAAACTCATGGATTGAAGGAAGAATGCTTCAAGAAATTTGGTTCATCCTGAGAATGGATTTTATCCAATCATTAAGATAGATTTTTCATTCATTATATTTCAATTCTTTGTCAAAGTGTAACATCAGCATCAGAGGCACTGTCTTAACAATAAGTACTAAAAAAATACCCAAGTTCTGCTCTAAGCAAATTTCATGAAAGCCCCTAGTATTCTATGTTACATGCCTGACTAATCCGGGGGATCCCATTCTGTCACACCCCTGGCAGGAATCGTACACCGCCAAGGGCGTTAGGGTCAAGAAATCACGAGCCTACTAGCACAAAAAGGTTCGATAAGTTGCCCGAAACGTGCAGGAAAAAAAGGGGGTGGAAGACAGCAAAGTCGTGGTTTCCATCAGTGAACTGGAGGTTTATCGTGTGAGTCATAAAGGGCACTCTGCCTGGTTGGATTCACATGGGACCCCTGACCCCCTGCCCGGTGACCCTACTCTTTGGCTTTGCCCCTCCCCAGTTATGTGAAGCAGAAAAAGAGGAAGTGGAAATGTAAAAGGAGATAATGAGTGATTAAACTAAAAAGGGTGAGAAAAGAAAGATCTCTCTTTGGCATTGGGATCCCTTAAAACCCATCACATGAATCAAGACAAACCCATTCCTCCCTTCCTCAGCTGCCGTCGCCTTCACGTGTCCTTCACTTCAACCTTTTTCTCTCCCATGGGCACGACTCTCATTTGCTCCTTGGATTATGGGATTCTCCTTTGACTTGACTAATCTAAATTATATGAAGATTATCACAACATTAAGTTACAAAGCAGAGAGAGAGAGAGAGAGAGCTGTTATTGCTGACTAACACAAGCAAATGTTTAAGGGCGAAATTCCCATAATTTAATCCCCCAACAAACAACTTGACTTTCACGTAAACGTTTTCCTAATGTATAGAAGATTCCATTAATTTTCTTATTGCTCTTGTTCAGACATTTAATGACCATATAACCCCACTTCCATAGCTGCAAAAAGCCTGTCCCATCTCCATCTCCATCACATTCACATCTCTTCATCTTTAGCTATTCCAAAAATTCAACCTTGCGACAGTTGCAGTCATCTATCCAGGGAAAAGAAAATGTCTGTTTCGCTTGACTCTCCAGAACAGACCACCACAAACCCATTTTCTCATCTCCTCAACAGCATTTCCTCCTATGATGGCAATGTCATGCTAGCTGCTGTCATATCTTTGCTTCTTGTCATCCTCTTCGTCCTGCTTCTCCACGTCTACGCCAAATGGTTCTTGGCTCAAGCTCGCCAAAGAAGTCGATCTTCCTCCATGTCTGTGTCTCACGTCTTCCGCCCTGATCGATTCCACCGTTTCCATGCATTCACGTTCGACACTACCTTCCGGAGCTCCCCATTAAAGGGCCTCGATTCCTCTGTCATTTCATCCATTCCATTGTTTGTTTACACAATGGAAGAGTACAAGCACAATTTAGAGTGTGTTATCTGTTTGAGCCCATTCGAGGACGATGATGTTGGGAGGAATTTACCCAAGTGCGGCCATTGTTTTCATGTGGAGTGCATCGATATGTGGCTGCAGTCTCACTCAAATTGCCCCATTTGCAGAGCTCCTGTGTTGAGTAATGATAAGGTTGCGGATTCTGAAGTAAGTTCTTTGGAGAGTGTGGGAGTTTTATTGAACCGTGAGGTGGGAGTGATTGATGGAAACCTTAGATTGGACAATCTGACTGAATTATCAGATTCAAACAATCGTCCAACTGCTGCTGCAGATGATGATATTCTATCAGCATCGTCTTCTTCCTTGACGCTGTCATCTTCCCTTGGTTGCTCTTTGAAGAGAATGCTGAGCAGGAACAGATCAGAGCGCAAGGTTTTTCCCTCATCCAACGCCAGTGAGATGGAAGTTTGAGTAAAGACAAAAGAGTCTGCTTTGCCTGTTAATGTTCATAAACTCTCCACCACTTTGTAGAAACTTTGTATAGATTTCTTGGGAAACTTGTTATCATCTTCCTCCGAGTCTCTCATTGGACCAGAGGATTAAAACCTATCGTTTTTAGTTACATTCATTGATTACAAGCTTTTCATTAGGCGTTAATCATTTGCTGCTGCAATCATAAGTTTTGACTTATCAAATCCTTGGTCATGATGTCCAAATACAGAGCAGCCCATGACCTCCGTCACGCTACTCACTGCTCACTTCACATGACTATCTGACTCGGTAAATTTACCAAGAAAAACAGTTTGGTAAAATTGTTTCTTTTCTTTATATACAGACAGTAAATCTTCACTGTAATTTAATGATTTTATACTGGTTAAAAGAACTTTTAAAACATTAAAAAAGGTTTGAGATGAACCATGAACATGTGAACATTAATTTGGACTGAACAAAGGCTGCTTTTGGTAACAAATTAGTAATTCATGACCAAGATGTGGGGCTCAAAAGACTATGACTGTCTGAATGCAATTGTGGCAGAGTTGAAGACAAAAGTTCTTTGTACACACCCTTGATTTCTGGTCAATGATGTTGCCCCATATCAATCAATCATGTGATCTGAGTGAGAGACGGGGGTCAAACAACTGCAACTAGTATTTACGAGAAACCCTTTGCTTGGATCAGGTTCAGCCCCCCATTGAATTCACCTCCTTGTCCTCTGCTGCTATCTCGATTTTAGAGATTGCTGGAAAGTTGAAAAAATAATGAACGTACCATGAAAAAAGAGTTATCTTCTCTCGCCTTTGGCAAACATGTCATAAAAGATTTTCAAGCTGATAAAAAGTCCTAGATGACGTGCCTGCAGAATCCTGCAATGCTGTAGAAGATTTTAGTGCCGGCTAATAATGCAGCCAATGGAGTCAATTATTTGGTACTTTTTGGCATTTGGCATCTGCCTCAGAAAGTCTAACTTGGTGTAGCAGCGAGAAGACCACAGTTTTATTTTTTTATTATTACAGTGCCCACGGTTAAATTTTTTTGTTTTTTGGTCAGAATAGGGGAAGTACCTTAGCCTTGGAACAAAAAAGTTTTAATGATTTTAAATCTGGTGGGCAATCTGGCCCAACATTACATGTGTAAGGAAAGAAGCAGGGTTTCTGTTATTATGCAAAACAAAACGAAACCCCATATAGTCATTGTAATGATTTGGGTCAAAGTATCATTAATTCAACAATTTTCCAAGTTTAAATCATGTAATTTTCAAAAACTTAAGCTCAAAAGTTCCTAACAACGATTCACATTCACATCAGGACAAGAATTTCCTGGACTGAACACATGCTTCACTACTTGGATTTGCAGTGGGTTAACGAGGCAGCTTCAATACCAGAAAGTGCAGTTGGTGAGGATATGAACAGCCATCTCATCTATGAGTTAACTTTCTTTACAAAAAGAGAGAACTCAGATGCTGACGATTCATCAAGACCTTTCTAAATATGCAAGTCTTTATCAGATATTGAAGATGATATAATGCAGCAAAACTTCCACGGACTGCAGCAGAATAAAAAAACGTAAAAGCCAATTTCACTTATAATCAAACGGGGGTAAACCTTGTAGATCCTTCTGAGTTTGGTAGACATGAAAGCTGAAGAAGATGGTAATTGAATTCTGAACTACTGTTGGAAGTCACTTCCCAATAATGTTATTTTAATTTACTAGACTAAAAAAATAGAGTAAGGGACCATTCATCTTTGACAGGATAGTCTCTTGAAATACACCGTGGGACATAGCCAATTCAAATCAGTTGGTTGATGAAAATTAGTTACAGGAAATTATTGACATATAGTCTTTGTTTTTCATTTTTCCTCCAGAGAAATAAATTCGGGGACATGTTTTTGACAGATGGTACACTTCAATTAACAAATTAATCAGAGGAAATTTTAGAAGTGTGCATGGGAAAATGTGTATATATATTACAGTTGCTGAAAGGATTCTGAAAAAAACCAACCAGCTGATCTCTAGCTGGCTTTCACGCATGGTCTGATGAATTACATGTGATTATATATCGAGTTCAAGGAGTGATGGGACTCAAAGAAGCTCTACAAAGAGGGCAGCTTGACTGAGAACTAAGCCACTTGTCAACACACTCAGAATGGTATGCATGGTTACATTCTGGCAAAACCTTTAGCTTCTCTTCATCTTCAAAAAGGCCTAGACAGATAGAGCATTCAGTTTCTTCGATAAAACCATTTTTGCCTTTACTGTTTGGGACCACAGAGCGATGCCAAACGATTGGCAAACTATTGATAAAATCAGGGTCAAGCCCGGGGGAGGGAGCTGGGGTTGCATTCTGTGCAGCAGCAGTTGAGGGGCGGCGTTGGCTACAAATCCAATGAGCATAGAGGAACAAGGTGGTGATGAAAATAACTAGGGAGAAAAAGATCAGTAAGAGGAAAAGGCCTCGGCTGTATGAGTGGTAGCTGGTGTGGTTCAGCACAGTTAAATCCCATTCAAAGACTTTGGAGCCTCCTGGTGAGGCCATAACGTGGGGAAGAGAAGCCTTGGTGGGATTCGATCTCCTTGGTGGGCTGAAAACCGTGGAATTTAAGGTGTTGGGATGGGCGGTTTTGGGGGGTTAAGATTGAATTATAAAATGGCCCATGCTGTAGTTAATCACAGCAGGCGGCTTGACATCATGGTTGGTTGCTGTCCGCATTTGTTATATTACCATTTCTGCTTGTACCCAACTGCCATCAAACAATTATGTGATAATGTATGTATCTCCATAGAACAGTTCGGGGTTAGGAGACTCAAATTTAGCTTGGATTCAGTTGACTTTGTATTGTCACACTCCCTTGAGTTATTGCCAACAGTTTGGAATCAGATAACGCTCAAATTTTTAAATCTCAAAATGGAAAGAGAAAGCATGTTGGTCAGCCTTCCTGTTTATACTTGTATTACAGTTCGTGATCAGTTTGCTTCTGGAATCTTGATACCAGACACCCTCTCTCTTAAATTCTCCAAAATTCACAAACAGAGAAGAAAACTGGTTCTTCCAAGGAGGAACAGTACTGTTGGAGGATCCAAAAGAATGGCCTTAGCACTACTGCTAATTGAGCTAATTGATAAGGATTATGTAGCTAGGCTTTTTCTTCTTTTCTTGGTCAATTATGATCATTTAATTTGCAAGTAATTCTGCCTACAAGTGCCCTGCCCTGTATTCATGCCAAACATCTTTTGCTTCTCTTTGCTACATTCTGCTTGATGTTGGTAAAAATTCAATAAAATAGACATGTTTAACTTTTCTGAATTCATGGCAATTAAGAAAGGCTTTCTATTTTTCACTTTTATCTCTATGACCTACTTCTCATTCTCTCTTGTTGAAAGTGACTCTTGCAACATAATTCTTTGGATTAATTATTATTTTTATTTTTATTTTTATTCTTTGACAGATTGAAATACATCTTGAATCACATTGAGAGTCATAAAGCACATTTCATAATTGACGGATTAACGAAAATGGAAAATTTTCTGTCATTCTGTAATATTTTATTTTTCGGGGTATTTCTTATTTTTGTTCCTTTAAACCATGGCTTGCAGAACTTATGCTTCTTTTCTCTTTAAATTCTAATAAAATTTTCTCACTTTTCAAAAAAAAAAAAAAATCTTCTGTCTATTTTGGTAGAAGCTCTCCAGATATGGGCGGTTTGAGCATTAATTAATACTTAATACTTCCCAATCTGGCATCAAAGGCTTAATGAATGTGATTATTGCTTCATCCCTGTCCCTCTTCTTCTGAAAATAGGGAAAAGAAATGATTCCCTGGCACTAGAGGCTGATAGGACCAAAACTCTAACCAAGTCAGCTATGGGGGCAAGTCATTGAAGCCAGCTAAACTTTACTCAAGTATCCCGAGTTAAAGAACTGATTGTGAAGATTTGGAGACGCCTGCTAAAGGTATTTAGCCACTATCTTAATAGAATTATAAAAAATTAATCTAAGAAGCTATAAAGTGAAAAAGTGGATTAGACGACTTTCCCCCACATACCACTTCTGATTTATTATTGTATTTAATGAATCCATTGACTTTATACACATTTGCAAAATGCGTTATGATTAAGCACAATATGCAAAGGTCTTCACATGTCCCAAAGCACTCTCCAAACACAAGAGTCTCTTGAGTTAGAGATTTTAACAATGACTTCTCTTTTACTTGTCTATCAGGTTCAGCACTCTTAGTGTCCTTCCTGACTTTCAATCAAGCAGCAAAACTATGTCAATTATAAGACATGGATATCCATTAATCCAATTCCATGCATTTTGTCATATGTTGATATGGAAATGGAATTTTGTATTGTTTTTCAAGATATACACATACAAAATTTCAAGCCCAGAGTGCCAGGATAGACATGGAGGTAGAGCCAAGAGCTAGGGCGACGAACGAAGCCTTCTTCAACCACGTCTGTGAATTCATCAATTTGTTGTGGAAGAAGTCGACGGCGATGAGATCAACCAAAGCCATGTAAATGAGAATGCCCGACGACAGAGAGCCCAGCAGACCTTCCATTATCAGGGCATTTGGGCTGCTGTCGTCGTATCCCGTCAATGAGAACACTATCATTCCCAACAATATTCCCATTGGGGTCGTCACTGAAAACATGAAGCACATGTATGCCACTGTTCCCACGCTGAAACCTGCCTGGAATCATTTCACAATCGTCCGCGCATCAGAAAACCAATACATTCACAGATAAAAATAGAAACATTAGGAAATACCCTTATGTTTCGTTAACAGGACATTCGTTTAATAGGGTCAGAAATCTTCTGTTTTCATTTGATTTCCTGTTTGTTTGATGTCTTGTTTTATAATTTTGGGTCAAAACTTTCGGCTTGTTAGACTAATGAATGATTCTGATACTTTCCTTACAACGTCGTCGAAACTTCTCGTTAGACTGTGCGTGATAGTTTAACTCAAAATATTGTGAAGGGGCAGGAATCTGCTAGTCTCAGTCCTACATTTATAATTTAGTTGAACAGTAAAAGAATTTTTCTTGAAAAATTTGTAAAATTCTAATCGGATATGTCTTCTTAAGAGAATGATTGTCAATAATCAAGATAGCAATCTTTGAACAACCTCATCATAACCTGGAAAAGCAGCAATTGTTTACCTGAGCAATGCAGCCGCCAAGGCCCATGCCTTCGAAGACCTGGTGAAAGGCGAGCGCAGCAACCAGTGGTCTGATCGTACACTGATTTTGCGACATCCCCATCGTCATTCCGATGATTACCGAATGGAAAATGATCCCAATCTCCAAAACCTGAGAAACCAGCTTCTGCTTCAGCTTCACTAATTCCTCGTTCGACAAATTCCCAACTTTCTTTCCCACTGTTCCGTCCTGTGTCCCGACCGGTAAATAATCCCCACTCGGCTTATGACTGTGCTCCACGTGGGAGCTTGCGGTTAAGTCCACGAAAAGAGCCAGCAGAGCCCCGACCAACGTCACCAGCCCGGCGAACGGGAAGTCTTTCCACGGATGACGAGAGGCAACGTGGCAGTCGTACAGGGCGCCAAAGGCGTCGGGGAGGACGTGGACTAAGGAGGTCGAAAGGATGACTCCAGCAGCGAAGCACTTGATTATCAGAATCGCCTTATCGTAAACGGGCTTGCCTTGGAAGTAACGAGCCAGGATGACAGGGGAAGATATTCCCAACACACTGGTTAAGAAAATCACTGAAAGTGAGATGAGCTTGAGGTGAGTCGCTGCTGCGCTGTCCCTGCAGCCGAGTGTTCGAGCCGTGTCGCTCACGCACGACGCCATAACTACCTTCCCACCTCAAGGAAAGAAGACAGAGCAGACGCAGAGAGAGAGAGAGAGAGAGACAGGTGGGGGTTAAGATTGTGTGTGGTGCGGAGTGCGCTAAAGAAAAATGTCGACGACTTAATTAAAGGGGTGCGGTTGATGGGGTCGAAGTGATGTACATTTCTTCCTTGTTGCTTGTCGTGTGTGTAGTAATGGTAGTTTTTAGTCAGTCTTTTCCGTCAGCTGGAGTCTTCTTATTTGCCGATTGGTGGAAGGAAAGGAAAGGAAAGGGAAATTTGGGTGATTGATGAGTGTGAATTGCATATGTGATTTTGTGGAGAAAGTGGGGTTGGAAAGCAGTCACTGCTGTCCAGAGAGGAGCTAGTCTTCCTCCCTTTTTGCATTGCCTGGACTCATAATAGTTGTTTGATTGAGATAATAATCACCCATGAATCACCATGTCCTGGCTTTTCTTTTTCATTTTCAATTGATTTATGTGTATAATTAAGGCAAGCCCAAGACCATAATGTCAGTAGGAAAGAAAAGAACATAAAGTAGACCTTCAAGTCATAATATTTGGGGCTAATTATAGGACAATATGGGCCTTCATGTGTCTCAGTCTTTTCTTCTACTTGCAAACTTAGATCCTTCGGATATTTCAATGGGCTGGCTGGACCTCAAATCCTGCTCACCGAACCATTTGGACTTAACCTTTGGGCTGACAATCATAAGAGCAAAGTTGCTAATTTGGGTCCTAATTCGATCTTTGTGAAGAGTATTTTAAATGTAAAATTTTGAATGTATCAAGTCTATGTTAGAGATTGTACCATGAAAAGAAAATTAGGTCCAAACAAAAACTGAAAATATCCTAGATTGTTGTTTCTTCTTCCATATTAAGATATACCCTTTTTTATAAAAAAAAAAATTATCTTTTGTGTGTGTGAATTATTGAGACTCGAGCCGAAATTTGGGTTGAGAAAAGGATGAGTCGTTTATCATTGGCTACAGCACACATGCAATGCAATGCAAATATGCAAATCTTCACTAGATCATTATTATTCAATGTTCAGTCCACTTTGTCGTCTTAAAGTGTGGGAGCTGTCCAAGCGGAGATGTAGGCCTTTTGCATGCTGGTCATCAAACAGAGCCATATGGATTGTTGTGCGGAGATATAGGCTTTTTCCATGATGATAATGCAATGCAAGAGACCCATTCGGACGTAGAATTTTATCTCTACAAATGCAATGTTTCATCAAAATGATTTTGGGTCTTTTCCCGTTCCTTATGAACTTTTATGGGTCTCGATTTGATGCCCTGTGGCCCAATGATAAGGGTACATGATAAGAAGCAGATGGCCCAAATAGTGAAAGCCACTAAATTTCCGAAAGGAACCTTGTCGTGTCTTTCCTAATATGCTCGTTATGAAATCTTATACAAGATAGATAAGGAAAAAGCATTAGATTTATAAACAGAAGTGTTGTACAACTCAACAGAGGGTAATGGTTCCACCACAAAGTGGTAATGGAGCCAATTTGGACTTGACTTCGACGTTATGCCAAGCACTCCAACGTGTGAAGTAGGTAAGGTGATATGTTCGTAACAGACATCGTGGATTTAAATGAGAGAAAATATTATAAATTTTCATATCGAATAGGTAAAAAAGAGATTTTGAGCTTATAAACATGGATGCATAATGCAACAAGTTAATTTTTTGAGAATAAAGTAATGATCTTGTAACATTAATGTTTATTTGATCATAACAAAAATACCATAAATTCAAATAAGAGAAAATATAACAAAATCTCATGTCGGATAAGTAAAGATGAACTTATAAACGTGAATATTGCACACCACAAATAGATTAATCTTTTGAGAAAAAAGTAATAATCCTGCGACATTAGTACTTATCAATTTTAAATCGATTGAGTTTGTAATATATCATTTATGCGTTGCTTATTAAAGTTAAGAAGGAAGAGCAGAATAGAAGATGCTCTAACTGTAGGAAGTTAATGTAGATGTTTCTTATTTAATTAGCCTTTCCCTTTTACTAATTAACCAGGCTATCAGACACCTTCAACTTCAAGAAGATTTTGAAGCTTTTACATTCCTCCGTTAGCTTCAAGAAGTTTTGGTACGAAAAGAAACAGTACAAAGGCACAGAAAGAAAACCAAAAGCAAGCAGAAACACACAAACTATCCCTACAGGGCAATGACCCACTAAGAACCAAACAAAGATCTGGAGGATACAAGTCTGGCCCAGATAGTGACAAATCTCAAGTACTGGGTCACCTCCATGATCACTTTAAAAGGAGATCATTCACAAAAGCCCAAAGCTTGTTCCAATCAGAACTTCGTATGAAGTCAAAATAGATCTGGGCCCCTGACCAACATGAAGAAAGACCTGGGCCAACCCCTATCATTTTCCCCTATGTGGCAAGCAGGAACCCCAAGGGGATGATGATGTGCATACGCAAATTCCAAAGCAAACTTTCCTCTGCTAATAATTGCACGATTTTTTTCCTTTAAACAAGCAGGGATTTATTCATGCACGAGCCAATTTGGTGAACCAAATGATGAGACAAATAGAGGAAACATCGGGAAAAAGAGATGAGAAGAAAAAAGTGCCCTAATCTCTTTCATTTCACTGTTTTGTTTCTTTTATTTTTTTTTGAGAGCTTTTACCTGATCATCGATCATGCATGGCACTAGTGCAACGACATTATCATTCAAAACAATCTGTGCTCTTCTCACTTTCCTGTTGGGAAACTTTAATAATAATGTTTCCTTCCTTCCTCAACGTCATCTAAACTTCGACATGATCATCAGAAACTTCTGAAATGATAGAATTATGACAGTGATCATACCAATTTTATAGTTTCTTTAGCAAGCTTCTATCTAAGCTCACACTGGACCTTGTCCAACGAGAAATTCATCTACAATGTCGATTTTCTACCATCAGTAGGACCATATAGAGATTTACCCTTTTAAGTATGTACCCCTTGGCCCCTTGGTAAAACAATCACAACCTTGATTTTGCAAGGTCATAAGCCATTGGAAGTTATTATATATACATATAGTTCGTCTGATATTCAGGTCAGGTGCTAACGTGAATGAAAGCCCTTGGAGGCCTTAAGTTCAACGTTGAACATCAGCAGATGAGGCTAATACCTAGAAAAATAATTTATAGTGCAGCCAGTCTAATCCAATGTTTGAATATGCCTTGGAAAAGTTGCACACCGAGCATTTTTGTCAAAGGTTGCTAGAGGGGAAAATGGCAATACTAGAAGCTCAGCATCACCCATTTCCAATTGATTTTCAATCTCTGTGACTATTAGTCCATTGTGGTCCAACATCAAATTCATCAACTCTAATAATCTTGGTCACTATCTCGAGGGAGATTTTTGAAAATTAAGTGTCAAACGAGGAAATGTTTTCTAGTCACACATTTTTTTGTGTGTGCAATGTAATCAAGTGTGTACTCTCACACCAGAGAAGAAAATTGGTGTACTATCTTGGAAAAAGATCAACCCAATCAACATATTTTTATGTTGAATTACAATATTTATTTATTTATTTATTTATTCAATTATATTTAGAGAAAATAACTTAAATTTCGAGTTGAGTATGAATAAAGACACTACAAATATGATGTAGTTTTTCGCCATTGAAACCCTGCCGAATATCATGCCTCATAATCAAATTTGTGATCAGTCACAAATTTATATTCCTGGGGAAAGAAGGAAATCATGAACTTTATTCTTTAATTTATAGAGGTAAATATGAAGCAAGCTTTACTAATTGAAAATGGAGTACTTATGTTTATTGCATGGACGTCCTTTTGAAAGGTCAGCCAATGGTTTAGGCGTCTCATGTTTTGGCAGACTGTGTTAATCACCGATTATACCAAGTCTTTAAGGGCACACATGGGGTTTGATTTTGAAGGACCGGAAAGGAATCAACAATGGCCAACGACGAGAGGGCTTAATTCCACATTTGGTAGGAGGGAATAGATGCCTATAACTCATGCTGCTTTATCTAAACATGGTTTCATCGACTTGACAAGTGACCTAAAACCCTAATCAAACTTTGTTTCCTTCTGCATAAACTAGGGTTACTGGAAATGGAGGGTTCCGTATTCAAGATGGTGATGAGATTGACACCTTCCCAACTCGAAAAATGCTTCAGTACATAGCGAAGAGAGAAATGCGCCGAAATGTTAACAGTAGGAAATGCTTTGCTAAAAACATCGAGGGCCAAATTTTCGTAGAGAGAGGCCAGCTCTGATATGTAGTTTTTATAGATTTTTTTTTTCATGATAATGGGAAATCCCCTCTTCAATCTTTAACAATGGCACGTTAGGGAGGGGAACAGTATGAGACGCGACAAAGGGGAAGGAGGGGGTCCAGATAAAATATTTACCGAAGGGGAAAGGGACAAAGATTGGACCACGCAGAGGCTGCTTGATTAGTCGGAATCATGAGGTGCAAAAAATGAGTTTAAGCAAGGACACCGAGGGTGGCACCTAATTAAGGAAATCTCTTTAGATTTTGTGTCACCGATGTGAAAGGAACAAGAGAAAAGCCCCCACCAGGAGAGATGGATGGACTTGTCAAAGAATACATGAGGTGGGGTTTAGCTCATCAGGCCAGACGAAAGGGAGAGGGCGGGGTCAGGATTTCTTTTGTTCATACCTCTCTCGGGTCTACAAAAAGGGCCCTTGTTGGCGGGGTTTTTGTCAATTCATGGAGGCTGTTCTTCTCTTCGTTTTTCAAGCCCTTTATGCACCACAAATCTTCTGGACAGGACAGTAATTTCCAATGTGGGATGTGAAGTCTCAATGTGTCGCTACCTCCAACTTCTGTAACAATAACCTTGCAGTCCTTAGACTTTGAAGCCATGTTATGCACAAATCGGCACAGCGTCCGCACCAGCTTTCCAGACAATGGACCTTCACGATACACTCCATATAGGAAGTAGAACCCGAATGGATGGAAAAAATCAGGTATGGCAGGCAATTTAAAGCACGGCAGAAGTTTCTCGATCAACCTTGAGCTCTTTGTGTACATCAAACAAGATAAGGGTGCATTCCCTAACCTCAACTTGAAAAGCTCCCCACTGTTCCATACGCTAAGCATTGCCCAACTACTTGGAAATACTCCCCCATTTGGCCCTGAGTAACCCCACGATTCACCCTTCGGATAAGCCACCCAAGTCCCCAAGCTCAGCTTGTTTCTCAGTATATTGCCGATATCATTCGGGAAGAACTCTGTTGAAGACATGAATTTATGGTAGAGGGATTTAGCTTCTTCAACCCTGAGCTTTGCTAATTCAACGTTTGATGATATCCGGGACATCCGATGGCTAACAGGATTCACGAGAATAGCTAGCGTCCGGAACTTAACGTAACTGAGCTTGTCTACGAAGAGCTTGAACGACGCCTCATTATCTTTCTCTGTGGCCATGTATGCGTAATCTACATCACTCGCAATGAACCATTCTTCCAATTTGATCACCAAGCTCGAGCCAATCCCTCGTCTCCGATAAAGGGGTGCAACCCTTAAGCCCAAGATATAGCCCACCCTGGCTAGATCGTTGGGTGGTTTATGAACTGTTACAAGCTTTATAGAGCCCTGGATGACACCAACCAACTGACTGTCCAGCTCGGCTACCTAATATTAAAAAAACCAAATCAAAAATGGAACTTCTCGATAAGACATCAGTATGATTAATAATGGTCCGATGATACATATTAAAAAAAGAAAAACCTTAGTTTGTAGAATAACTAGAGAGAAAGAGAGAAAGGAAATAGTGGTACCAGCATCTTGTAAATCGGACTGTTTCTGATTCTGCAGATGGGGTCACCCAAAGTGTCTGTGAAGAGGAACACTTTCTCAGCTGGCCCTACCTCACATCTTCTCTCGAGATCTTCCACTCGAGCTCTATCGTTTTGGGCGTCATAGCTTCGTATAATAAGCTCCCCATATCCCATTCTAATACAATTTCCTCTCAATAATCTCCCACCATATACACCAAAGAGTAGTGTTTCATATATATAGAGAGATCAGAAAAAGATAGCTCAAGATGAGAGAGAGAGAGAGAGAGAGAGAGAAACCAAAGAAAGGACCAGGAAGAGAGAGTATATTATTGCTTGAATTTCATATAGCTATAGCCCGTACTCCCACTTGCTGACTTTGGCTTCGAAAGTTTCATGCTGGTCATGATTTTATACGGAAGGGCGGGAGGGGGAGGGGGAGGGGATGGGGGTAGGGTGGTGGTGGTGGTGGGGGAGAAATGTGGAATGTTCTCTATCATCAACATCAGCCCTAGGCCTTCAAAACAATAATACTAGACAAAAGGTGATTAATAATAGTTAGGAGATGTGCTTTTTGTCCTTTGTCTTTTGCCATTGTTAACTTAATTAGGCCAATCCACGTTAGGATAACCTCAGCCTCACGCCTTTGTGCACGCCTAAGCCTCCTCCCTGCACCTTCTTGTTGGCCAACTACGATTCATTTCATCACCCAAATTAAGCACTCCAGCTTAGTTTCTCTCCTTAAATCTCCATAGATACACATAATTTCCTCCCAAAATACACACACACACACACACACTCCCACCTAACCAATCTAATGGATATAGAAACCGTACGGTCTGCAAGAAATGAAACAAAATATCTTGGAATCTAATCATATAGTTTTAGGATAGTTAATCAAGTAGCATCACATTAATTAATTAACTTATGGTGGAAGATGAGGTTCACCTAAAGGAGTCATCTAGATTTCGTGGGGTGTGCGTGGGGAGGGGGTACGTGTTGGCCTTGGAGTGCATGGCTAGTAGAAGCCATCAAAAAGATATAATTAATAATATCCAAAGGTGGGGAGATTAAACTAAAAGGGGTTTTGGCATTTGTGATTTGAGAGGGAGAAGTCGTTTTCTCTTCACAGCAAACGGCACTATTTCCATCGTGTGTTCATGATTTTCCTTTTCTTTTGTTTTTAGGGGGGGGAGGGAGCGTGGGCTTGGACCAACACTTGAGATAAAGACACTTGAGATTCGAAAGTGAAAGCGAAAACCCCACTAAAAACTATGCTTGGCTTTCTACTAATCTAGAAATAATTATACACGGGATTGGATATATAATAATGCAGGGGCGACGTGCCTTGAGCGCGTATGTTTTAACCCAAACATTCTTTCAAGTATATGCTGTCGCCACCCCCCTCAAAGATCATTGGCATTTGGTGATTGTTGTGTTTGTTTAGTGAAATCAACAACTTTTGTAGATTTATACTGAAACAGAATTGTTCAGGGTTTTAACTTTCGTATGTTCAAGACAAAACAACAGTTTCATTGTTTCTTGTAATAACATATTTCAGATCATTTACCTTTCAACTATAAATTCAAATGACAAATAACAATTTCATTATTTATTGTAAGAATATGATTCAGATGATTTATTTTTTAAATATAAATTCAGAGAAACAAATTCTTTAATAGACGAGTTAATTAAAATTGAAATTTTACATGGTTTGTTGTACACAGTTTCACACCAGAAACTTTCTTTCTTATTTCATTTAAGACTCTAAATGACAAACCGAAACTTGACTTGCTAATCACTGATCTCTTTACAATCTCTCAAAAGAAGAAGAAGATCAATCATCCTTTTATGTCAAGTTGATTCCTCCTGCTGAAGACTCCATCAAACAGCACTAGCAAGTCATGTAAAAAAAAAAAAACCAGAAAACTCCTAATGGCATGGGGCTTCAGGCCATTTTTCACTAGGCTTAGTACCCTATACGCCATGTGATATTTTTGGCGACCCTAGCTCTCTTCCTATCCCCTTCTTCCCCTTTTACTTTTTCATATAAATGTTATCTAACCATATAACCATATAAAGTCTATCATCCAGATGTATTAGGCAACTACTGGTCTAAAAGGATCTGTATTGAGTTAAAGGTTAAAAACTTACCATCTCTGCCAAGCCTCTTCCATTGCTAGGACTCTCCATTCTAGGTAGGGTGGCAGACTTTGAATAAAATAGTTAGCCTGATTGGAATCTCTTAAAACTAGTTTCAATCATTGATTGTTTAAAAAATTAAATCAAAGCACCAAAATTTTATTCATCGGGATGAAACTTCTTTTTTTTTTTTTTTGAGGTATCTTATAATGTGATTGTTCATATAAAAAATATAAAAGACAATTTAGAAATATATGTACGCACTTGCTTGGGGATTTTGTAAAAATCTTGATAATAATCATATGTGATTAGTGCACCAAAACACACATCAAACAGAAACCCCAATAACACATCCACATTCACACTTTGATCAAATATTTATTTCAGAAAACCCAAACAGTCACTACCATCCTCTTTAATTCTTTCTTTAATTGAGCTAATCATGTGCACTCCCAACGACTTTTCTTCCTCTTTTTCTTCATTAATCATAATAATCATCAAACCCCCTCCCCCAAATGCAAAAGTGTACACGTGTGAAAAAGGTCACTCAAAAACACCCAGTAAAATCACAAAGGAAGGGGCTCCTCCCTCCTCCTTCCCCCCCTCCACCCACCACCCACCCAAATGGGCAGTGAGATCTTAGCCTAAAAGAAAGAAAGAGAAAGCAAAAAAGAATTAATGGGTCCCTTCAACTCATGATTTAACCCTCCACAAAAGAAGTGAACAGATTGTCTTTGTGTTTTTCTTTGCATGAATTATGTTGTCTGCATGCTTTTCTTTGATGGGTACTTTGGAGGAGCATTTGGGATGGGGTCCAGTCCATCAAAAAGAGTGGGGTCTTTATGTTTTTGGAAAGGGTATTTGCTTCTTTGGAAGTTTCTCATTGGCTCGGAGGGGGCTGCAACTGCTTACTTCCATTTGTTCTTCTTCCAGCTTGGGATTGGATCAAACTTATTTGTCAACTAAACCTTAATTAGTGCTCTTGCTTTTTCTTTTTAAACTCAATCCTTCAAGTCAGAGAAACATACATCAAGTATCTGTTCTCTGTAAGCTTTTCGTTCTTAGGATGTTCATAAAAGATTTCTTCCTTAATCATAATCGATAATTCTAGTCCAGTCTTTATTAGCCAAGTGTCCTGGAATATGATAGATAACCTAAGGGCCTGCAGTCTAATTTAGGTATTGTAGAATGTGTCCTAAATCCTAATCTAGTGCAGAAAAGAGAGTTTAGAAATCACATGTAACTTTTACTAAACTAGCCAACCAAGATGCCAGAGCATGAATCCATGGAAAAGGAAGTAAAGAAGAAAATATCAGGCTTTAGTAGTATACCAGGCAGGATACCATAATACATACACATAATCTTAATCTTTGATGGATTGGTGGAAAGAATGAATGGTGCTAAGAGACATCATTTCTTCGGCAACAAAACAATAGACAAAATGGATACGCAACCACATGGTTATCATATTCAGATAGCATAAAATTAGAGTGGAAGAGATCAGATCATCTAGATGTTCTTTTTCCAATTTGCCAAACAATCTTATCATGGGAAACATCACATTCACTAGCACTAAGGCATCTTCTCCCTCTCCCAGGATTTTGGTTTATTTCCTAAAAGAAAAACAGCAAGTGAAATGACAACTAAATATTATCCATTGTATTTTTCTATTCCTTTTTGCTAGGCTATTATCCATTAGACTTTTTAACTTTACCGATAAACAGCATGTGAAATGACAGAAGTTACTAAAGAAAGGAAGAATACACCAAAGAACAATGATTGTAAGATTGTCATCTTTTAATGAATTAAAGTATGAAATGGAATGGAATGTTATCCATGAAAAGACCTACAACTTTGATACTGGTGTGAGTCATCTAAGCTCAAAAGAAATTAATTTAATGAAAGCAACAGCAGTGTAAAACAAACAACTAGTCTCCAACCAACATACTCCAGGAATGATCTGATGATTTCTCAACAAAATCCTCAAATATCTAAGATATCCAATTCATCACTCCCCAAAAGTATATTGATATCTCATAATGCAAGCCTCATTCAAAACTGCAATAACATGGATATTTATATATAACTAAACCCTAAACATTAATTACAGTTGTTGGATGTCCAAGAGTGCACCTTGTAATAGTTTTTCGACAACTTCCAGGAGAAGAAAATAAGGAACTAATGTACAGTATCCAAATACTATCAGCAACAGTTGGAAGACTGACTTTGATCTATGTCAAGCCCCACTCTGTGCAGAGAAATGAGGTGCTCGGCCAAGTGGTATTATGAGATCCTTCATAACCTCATACTCCTCCATACTTATCTGGGCACCATCCAGCACCTAACCAACCAGCAGAGACAGTATTGAACATCACAAAAGATGAAAATTTTACCAACAATTTTGGGGAATCAAATCTAAAAGCTGTTTCTAGTTGGGGAAAAGAAAATACAATTGAATCCATATATCATCAGCCTCAAAATTTTTAATATGGTTAAAAAAGTATGGAATCAGTGATCTCATGCAACAACAGCAGTTTGTTAAAGCTATTGAACTAATGCATCAAAAGACAAGCAATCGGAGAGTTCATGGCTCCTATGAGAAGAAGCAAAATCAATTAGATATCATTTTCTAGCAAGATATAAAGTCAAAAAGAGTGTTTCTCAAATACTTCTAGTTGATAGATTCACAAGCAGACCAGACAAGCTGAAGATGCTAATCAGCCTTAAAACAGATTACCACAGCTCAAAAAGCTTGCAAATCAAAAGAAGATTCCATTATTTGAAGTTTAATGGTAACTGGAAGTATTTTGCTTTTCAAGTGTCAAACACTTAAGCAGTCATCAGAAATATCATGTTATCACGCGTTAGCTGATACACAAGGGTGAACTTTTCAAGAATTCCACTTACAGTTGTACATTGAATAATATCGATTAGCCATATTTACAATCTCAGAGCCTCACCTTGTGAAGGAGCATCCTCCCATTAGTCATATGTGGAGTGAGGGCAGGTATTCTACATACAGAAAGAGCATCAATAAACAGAAGAACAATTACTTGCCACTGTTTCATTCTGAATGCTGGAAGTGCTTCCATAAAAGAAATTGTATCTATTAGGTGCCCCTGTATAAAAGAACGTTTAGAGTACATTCAGAAGCAACTCAACTCAAGATTATGGGAAGTGCAAGGAATCTTTTGGTAAAAAGAGCTTTCACCAATAAGCAGTAGTAAGTTATGCTTAGAAATATGGTCTTATAAATACAATAAAACTCCTAAATAAAACATTTCAATGTCCTCAAGGCCCTAATTAGACTTATCATGAATTTTCTCAATATGATTAACCATTTCACAATTATGGATTCAGAACCAGTACCATTCCTTGCTCCAAAGTGGATATTGGTATTGGCAGTCTGAGATCAGTAACAATAGCAGGTAAAGCACGAGAAATACAGCTAGCAAGAGTTTCTTTAATTTCAGAAGAACGACCATCTCGTAAGGCAATCTTCCGTGGATACTCCCTCCCATTAATTGATAGGTATTCTTCATGGAAACTTTCATCTCTCCCATATATATAAGCCAAAGAAGATGATGTTATCCATTCAAAAAGTGCATTCCACATTGTTGCAAAAGTTGATAGCTGAAGGACATCAAAAAATGTAGGAGAAGTAATCAACATCTAAAGAAACTGCAGTAATAATACGGCAATATTGTTAACCCTTTCAAATATTGAGAAATAATATGGCAATGTTGTTAGGTCTATGATGCTTACAGTCAAACTGAAACCCTCTGGAGGAGCATCAAACCATGAGTCCTCTGAGTTAAACATATCAGAATGTGGAATCCCAGGTTTTTTGGGCCACTTTACAGGGGCTGTTTCTGGTTCAAGCATATCACCATCCTCCATAGGCTCCTCCTTGTCCGCCTCGCATAGAGATGGCAATATGATAAGCCCATTTTCATAAACTGTACACATATTTTGTGACAAAATAGAGTTATGGACAAACTCAGAAATTCTGAATACACCATTAAAAGGATGAATCCACATATAATTCACTGAATGCACGCAGAAACCTACCAGCATCAGTGACATCAGAATCTCCAGATGCCACAGCTTCTGCTGCCTTGCTCAACGCCATAGCACAAGCTTCTGCTGATACAAATCGTAACATATTATCATCACCACCATCTTCTGCACTGCCACATATTTCAGAATCTCCTTTCATAGTTTCCATTTCTTTAACTTCACAAAGATTGCCATTCCCAGCATTGTCAGCTTTCTTCTTATCGGCCCAAGTAACAAAGCGATTAAGTTTCTTGGCTCCGGCAGATTTAAGGGAGGATTTAAGCACTGTTTCACTTGATGTCACTGCCTTGTCAGCATGGGTTTCCTTCTCTGCTTCAGCACTACTTGTATCCAAACCACTCTGGTAGACATTTTTAGTTGAAGGCAATTCTACAATGCTAGAATCCTTTTCCCTCAAAGCAGAGGATGATCCTGATATCACACATTTGTCCTCAGAGTCTTTACAAATTCCTCTTTCTTCCACTTCTTTCAAATTTGAATCAAAACAACTCTGTTTTGACCCTGAGGGCATCTTCGAAATGGTATATTCATCATTCATGATTATTTCACTAGTAAAGTCCATCTCATTAATAACAAAATCTTCTTTCTTACTACTCAGCTTCGTTCTGTCACCCTGTTTAAAACTACCTGGTTTCTTCGAAATGGTATATTCATCATTCATAATTATAGTACCAGCAAAGTCCAACTCATTATTAACAAAATATTCTTCTTTCTTACTACCCAGCTTGGAACTACTAGAATCAAACACTGCAATAAAAAAAGTTTAACCATTGTTAAACTAAATAAAATTAATTATTTTCTATAACTAATGACTTGAATAATTGGAAAAACAAAAATTCTCACCTTTGTTTTTGTTATTTTTAGGAGGTGTAGGCTTAGAAATCAATTCTCTTTGCGGAACATAGCCTTCAATAGCATTGGAAGGACCCGCCAACGAAACATCCTCAGCTTTTACTTCCTCATTCTCTTTAATCCTCAAATTCGAAAACCCTAAATCCCCATTCTTCCCCAAATCATTATCGTCCAAATCCAAGTCCCCAAACAAACTCAAAATGTCATTCAGTTTCGCATGATTCAAAACCGAACACCTCTCTTCTTGTAAACTCCCAGCAAAAGCTCGGCTATTAATTAGGCAATTAGTGGAGCAAAACAAGTAAGTTTCTTGCAAATCGTAAACTTTGTGTTCTTTTAAAGAGATTCGGTAGCGGCCTTTTCGGCGGGGTTCGGAAGGTAAGGGGTTGGCGCACAGAGGGTAACCGCAGGTGTTGGAAATGGTCCTTTCGGTCACGACATCCTCGTAGTCGCTTCGAGAAATCAAGGAACCGGAGGCCAGTAGCTGTTTCTCGTCACGAATTCCGTCGAGGAGGTGGAGTTGAATCTTGTGTACGGCTTCCGATACGGAGATTGATTGTTCCTTAGCCATTGATGACGAACTTTTCTTCGTGAGCCTTTCCCTGCTATGTTGTTGGAGAGAGGGCGGCTTTAGAGTTGCAGTCGGTATTCGGTTGAACTTCGCAAAAGCGAGGGTAGGAAATAATTGGTTTCGGTAAGGGTTTTTTTGACATTTCGTAGTCGGTAAGCCCATCTATATTTTGGGCCGGATATAATCCGACTCAAGCCCACATATGGAAAAAGAAATTAAGGGGAAAGAAAAAAAGCCCACCATGCTCCAAAGCTCAAACCATGTGGTTTTTCTTTTTCTTTTTTTGTTAATTAATAATTTTAAATAAAAGAAAATTGTTTGATTTGAGGTATGAAATTAGAAAATTGTCACTAATTTCATTTTTTAAATGTCTTGGTTATTATTTATTATCCTAATGAATATTGTCCGGAAGCACGATAAATTCTAAATTTAAATTCAAAATTATTTATGTATATATATGTATGTATAAATATTAGAATAATATTTTAAACAATTACTTACATTATTTATTCTAATATTAGTTATTATCCTATTGAATACGAAAGATTTTTTTTTCCGTTTAGGTCAAAATGATATTGTTCGGAAGCATCGAAAGATTCTATATTTAAATTAAAAAATACTCATGTTGTTATACCTTTAAATATTAAAATAATAATTCTATTTTAAATAATTACCTCAATTATTATTATATATGTCCATGTCATAAGGAATTAACACTCTTACACAACCCTACAATTATATGATAAACCAAATCCAACAAATATCATCCTTAATCAAAATAAAATATAAGAGTAGTTGAATTATTTGATTACAATAAATATTTTAATATAAGAAAAAGTTGCTTGAGTTACAAATTAAGGTTATCTTCTTAGGTACACTGGCCTTTCTTTTTCTATCTTAAATGAGCCTTTTCCTTTATGATTAAGGCATAATGTAGTTTGCTACTTTCTCCTTTTACTATCATATCCATATGGAGGCTTGATTATCAACCTTCACTTGCGTCTCTAAATGTTTGTCTCGTTTTTT
Source organism: Theobroma cacao (assembly GCF_000208745.1). NCBI lineage: Eukaryota > Viridiplantae > Streptophyta > Magnoliopsida > Malvales > Malvaceae > Theobroma > Theobroma cacao. The sequence continues at coordinate 38,025,747 of NC_030858.1, forward strand.
ACTTTTACGGAAATATATTTTGTTTAATTTTAAATTTTTTTATTTTTTTATTTTTTCGGAAATTAAGATCGACGGTCGAGGACAAAGAGTAAGAATATTATAATGGTATAAACTATAATGCATGATTTATATATAGATTTGGGAGTGTCATAAAGCTTAGCTTGGTCTCCTGTATCCAATGCCATAAATTCTCTGAAGAAATATCCTCAAGGCTTCCTTCAACCTATACCAATCAAGGCCCCACAAGGTGTCTGAAGTGAGAGCATGGGACCGACCGCTGTTCCATCAGTTACAATCATGTGAAAAACTTTTTTCCAGGAAAGTGGGCCGTCCGATCCTATAATTCTCATCAGATGGACCCCACCTGACACGCTTAGGCTCCATCTGATGTGGGATTTTTGCCAGCACCATGATCTTTGCTAGGATCTTAGTTGCTTGGATCAATGATAAACAAAAACCAGAGTGCACCAGTGACCAGACACGCACACACACACACACGAGTTTGAAGCTGGCCAACCGCTAACTCTGAAAAAGAAGTTCTGTTGGGGAGTCTTTGTCTGAAAGCGTTTTTTGTTTGCTTACTCAATCCTCTTTTAGTTTAGCCTTAGCCATTGCAGTTAGTTCAAACTCATACCTTACTCTCTCTTTCTCTCTCCACCAACTTCACCTTTTTTCTTTCCTTTCTCTTTTTTTTTTTTATGGTGGGAAGAGTTTGTTTTCTGACCATGAAAAGATTATCATCCTCTTCAAAAAGGGTAGTGAACAATGTGGTTAGAGGGGAGATAGAGTGGGAGCTCAGGCCTGGTGGCATGCTTGTTCAAAAGAGGAACGTGGGGGATGTTTCTTCCGGACCCATGATCAAGATCAAAGTTTCTCACGGTTCCTATCACCATGACATCACCGTGCCTGCTCAATCCACTTTTGGTAAACCATTTTTTCTTGTTCAGCTTTCCTTCGTCTTCATGCCTTCAGCTGTTGCAATTTGTTGGAAGATTGGTTGTCTTGGTTTTTGTTTTGGAAACGGTATTAATGTATATCAGCAAGTGTATGGTGCTTTTCTCTATTTTACCAACTTTGGACTTCCATTTTGGTATTTAATTAAAGAGGATTCAAACAATTTTCTTCAGGAAATTTTGAGTTCTTCTTTGACTCTGAACACAAGCTTTTTGACATTCTTCACTTCCACCACCATGATCCAATTGATGTCAAAATTTAGTCTTTTGATTGAGGGCTCTTTTATCATAGTTACTTGCTCTGTCATTATGTGTCTCTGTTTCTCTATTTCCTCTTTATCTCTTGTGCATATGCTTTGGTATTGCATGAGTTGTTGGACTTGGCTTCATTGCTTTGGTGGGTCTGAGTTTAGCAACCGGATTGTCTAATGGGTTGGCAGCTTTGCATACATTGTTGTACGATATGAAAATTGATGCTAAATTGCTGAGTTTGGTTCAAATTGAAGGGGATTTGAAAAGGGTTCTTGCACAAGAAACTGGCTTGGAGCCCAAGGAGCAGAGGCTGCTGTTCCAAGGGAAAGAAAAGGATGACGAGGAATGTTTGCATATGGTTGGAGTAAAAGATATGTCAAAGGTGGTACTTTTAGAGGACCCAGCTAGCAAAGAGAGGAAGCTAGACGAGATGAAGAGAAACCAAAGTATCCTAAAAGCCTATGAAGAGGTTGCTAAGGTCAGAGCAGAGGTTGATAAACTCTCTGAGAAGGTTAGCATCCACTGAAAATGGAGAAAACTAAATTTCTTATCTTATGATACGGAACCTTTTCATCCTACTGATTCTTTTTTTTTTCCTCTCTTTTTTAAGGTTATTGCTTTGGAGGCAATTGTTCGTGGAGGTACCAAGGTTTCAGAAAAGAAATTCCTTGTCTTGACAGAGTTGCTTATGGTGCAATTGCTCCAATTGGATACAATTGAGGCTAATGGAGAAGCCAAAGTTCAGAGGAAGGTTGAGGTTAGTGATTCTCCAGTTGTGCTTACTATCACAGATTTTTGTATTTCTTTTCTCTAATTCTCTATCGGTGATGGTCTTTATTGAAACCGGTTCCACATTTTCTAGACACATTGAGCTACTTGTTATCAAGTTAGAATTTTGTGTTGGCTTTAAGGCGATGGTTTTCTTTTCACATGCCACAAAAATTCAAGTTATCTACTGTAGTTTTCAAGGTTTATACCAACACAATATTGCTGGAAAGTGAAAGCCTTTTTGTTTGAAAATCAATGAGAACTTGACATGTTTATGGGTTGGAGCCCACACCAGCAATCAGTGATTATTCTCAGTGAGTTCATGACAAAAAATTCAACATAGATGGATCCTTCCTTGCTCTAATTGTACCCTTTTTCTTTTGGTACAAATAATTGTGCTTGTTAATAACAAATTTGGTGGCTTTTCCCCTTGAGAAAAGAAGTTTAAGCTATCCTCAGCATGGGGTGTCCTTTTGGGGCTCTATGCAGATGAAAACTGAGATACTATTCCTCTTAGAAACGGCTAGTTAATCATGTCACATGTGCACCTCCTTTGTGGTCCTGGCTTCACAAGCCTTGGATCCAAACCAGTAATCAAAAAGCAAAAAGGACAAGGTAGGTTTGTAAATTGAAGAAGTGAACAAAAGGAGACTTTGCCAATTGATCAATGGGGCAACAATTGTTAACTTTCCATTGGCTTAGGCTTAGCATTACCTCGATTGATACCCCTGAGAAGTAACTACAAAAAGTTCTTCTTGCTGTGCATTTCTCGGCTTGAAACTAAGTTCTCCACTGCATTTCATCACTGAATAGATATCTTTATCTCACAAGTTCAATGTGTTTTACATGAATGATAAATTAAAAACATTTGCATTTTCGATTTACCTGCACAGGTTCGTCACGTCCAAGGTCTTGTGGACACCCTAGACAATTTGAAGGCTAGAAACTCTAATCCCTTCAGCAGTAGTTGCAATGCAGTGTCAGTGACTACCAAATGGGAGGCATTTGAGTCGGGGGTAGGAAGCCTGACTGCCCCAGCCCCGTTACCATCCTCTACAAGAATAACTCAAGATTGGGAAGTATTTGACTAAGCAGAAGTTCACATCTATCCGTCAGTAATGTTCAAACCCGGAACAAAGCCTGTATGCTGTTATAGGACCGAACCTGCAATCTTAGTACAGTTTTATATGCTCCTTCTGGTTGTGAATAGCTGTTCTTTTTTTTTTAAGTACAAACAGATGGGGAGGCTTCTTCTTGAGTCATGGTAAGATTGTACATCAATTGTCTTTGTTTTGGTAGATAATTAAGATGTATCTCCTGCATGCCCCGTTTGCTTCACTGTTGGTATCTTTAATCAATGCTAGGTGAAGCAGGACATATTAACCTCATTTCCGTTGCACTCCTCTCTGTAAGTTTCCCGTTCTAGAATCAGTGAATTACCTGTTTTAATGAACTAAGAATTTGGGAAGAGCCATTTTTTTCTCGTTACTAGCTTTTGAAATCCCTCTTCCACAAGGAAATGCACACCTCCATTGCAACAATATTTAGCAGATTCAATGCAAGTTCAGTAACTTGCAGAATGCTCAAGAATCTCGTGTGAAGTGTTGTCCTCTCGGAGCCAAAGGACTATTAATTTCTTGTGTAAGTAGGCAATGCAGAAGAAGTTACCATCGAGAGATTGTAGCAGTAATTCTGATTTGATTTGCATTATTTACCGGTAATTAGATCCTCGTGTTCTGTAATAATTTGGAAATTTTACGTAACAACGATCTTAGATCATCGAAGTGATTAAATCATAAAAGTAAATCTCCAATGACAACACAGACAAACAAGCGCAAAGCTTTCACTTTGACCATGAACGATTTAACCCTCTCTCAAATCATTAACCCAGGACTGAAAACTCGCTTCCAGGCTGTGTTACTCATGCAGCAACTTCCACATCTGGAAAACCGAGCTAGATTTTTTGTCCCGGAAGAAAATGAAGTCAAGTACGTCCGAACAGAACCAAAACCCCTCCAAGGGGCAACCTAAACGACGTCGCCCGTCACGACCAAAGGGGTCGCTGAGGACATCCTAGGAGCCCTCCATGCATGACCATCTTTACATGATGTATCGAAAACACGAGACACCCAAGTCCTTGACGGACGCTAGCTCTAACTAGGTTTCTCCCGAGGCCTTCAGTAACGGAAACGGATGACCCTTTTTCAGGCGATACATGGGGAACAGAATAAAGGAAGGAGACGAGTATTAACCAGCAGATCATCATCGAGATGGCAGTGGAGTTGGAGTTGGAAGATTGGAAAGTGCCTCAGGAGTTGCAGGCTGTGGGCTTTGATGTAGAGTTTGCCCGAGTCGTGGGAAGATGTGGTGACATCGATCACTGTGAACTTGGGGTTGGAAAATGTTTGCAATAAGTTGATAAATGCTAGGGGGCTGGAAGGAGTTTTCCAGGGCTCGTGATGATGAAGAGAGAGTTGTTCAAGGGGATAGTTCAGAGATAGTTTCAGCACAAAAAAACACAAGCAAAATGGATCAAAAACAAGTATAAATCTATTGCTCCATGTTTTCTTCTTTACTCTCTTTCTCTTCCTCTGTTTTTATTTTCAACCTATTCCTTTTGTTTCAGCCCATACAGGCAGAAGGATTATCCTAAAGACAACTAGATGGGTCCTAACAGAGATACCAAATGAACAAGATATAAGACAAAGAAATATAGCATCCAAGGCCAAATTCAATAGGATTTGCAAGCCAACATTCATCATAATGAAAAGAATATCCATGTGATTGATTGAGTTTTTTTGACCTCTTGTGCTGCCTGCAGTGTTGTTTCAATTTTAGCTACAGCTTACAAGTCTAGTTTTTGTTCTTTTATGTGCATATCTCCTGCAATGTTGGTATTTATGTTTAAATTAAGACACAATCATAAAATGATAAAATAAGGTCTCGAACTATAATTAAGTTCTCATTTACCGAACTTAATTTATAATATAATGTCAAATAAACTCAATTTAAATGTCTGATCATGTGATTTATTTTCATATATGTAAGTATTTGGGTTAACCATTAACCACTTTAGTATTATCTACTCGGATTAATGTGGCCATTAGCCACTTTAGTATTATCTACTCATTGGATTCATGTGGCATACAATAAAAGGTTGAGTGTTCGATTGACACATAAAAGAATTATAACTTATTTAAGTACACTTGCATGACTTTAGGCAACTCCAACATCGCCTAGTTGGTTAGGACATTTGGCTCTCACCCGAAAGGCCTGGGTTCGAGCTCTGGCAACGGAATAGCAAATTTTTTGGTCACATTAAACCTCAGTCACTATCTGAGACCACAATTGATCCAAAATTTCCTGTTGGAAGGTATCTTAAAGTAAGACAATCAGGAAGCATTAAGCAATAGTTATACATGCAGCAGCCATATTCTGTTGTTTACTGGAACATAAAAGATCAGTTGAAATGAGACTTCCATCGACTTTGATGATGCCAGTCCTTCAGATACATGATCAAATAGGAACAACAATCCAGAAGGCCGGACTCCGCCTGCAACCTCACCTCCCCCCTCATATCTCCATTTCTTTCTGCCCTTTTTCTTCCTTCCTTTCCCTTTTTCACCTTCGATAAAAGTTTTAACACATGACCAAGAAAGTGAAAGACAGATGCAACACACAGTTCAACTGGATTCGAAAATGTTGCCTCGCGATTTTCCAAACAAGCACGAACTAACTCAATCCCAAATTAATGACCCAGTAACAATGTTAAATATTCCCAACAACTTCTGACACTGATGTGGAGAAAGCTAGGAATTTATTTGAAATAGGCAAATTACACAGGTTGCCGGCGCTGGAGTCTATAACTAAATGTTAACTGCCTTTGATCAAGTTTGTTTCATGGCTCCTCATACGTGCCATTTGAATATTCCTCACCTGCAACACCAGATGTCCCATTTGATAACCGGTTTGTGCTGGTAGAATTCGAATACGGAGAATATGTGGAAACAGGGCTGCTTCGTGAATACCGGTTTTGTGCAGCTGTGCTACTCCTAGTAACCTTGAGACGAGCCTTTCGACCCTGTAGCAAGTATATAAGGAAGTTTATCATGTATAAGGTATGCAGTTTCAGAGAAAGGCGCATCAATAATAACTTCAGCTTGGTCACCAGCAGTTAATAGCCACCAGAGTTCACCATCATAGATATGACCAGAATATTCTACTATATGAGAAATAAGGGGAATATATAGCATAGGATATTAGGGGATGGCAATCACCTTTCCCATGCATTTCTCCAAGTGAGGAGCAAACCTCCCAGCCACAATCGATCTCCCACAGTTCATGCATTCAAATATTTCACTGGCTACAGAAGGGTGTGTTTGTCCAAATATATCCACTACATACTTGTTATTTGTTTCACCACTGTTACTAGGATCAGCTACCCTAGCTCGAGCTTGTGCTGACAGCCTCAACTCTTCTTCCTCTTCCTCCAAGTTACGATCAATACCCAACTTTGCTATCCGATGACACTCAGATGCGACATCAGCAATTATCGAATCCAGGAGATCCCCGAAAAAATGAGATGACAGCTGCAAAATGCATTCCAGTCAAACACAAGAATTATGCTTAATTATCAGTAAAGCATCCCTCAGTCTTCCTAAATGAACTCCAAAAAAAAAAAAACACCCCATCATTCTTGTTCATCTAATTTCAAATTGAGCAATGTAAAAACATGAATTACCTACTATTTATGGAATGATTATTCAAACTTTTCATTTAAAAGAGGAAAAGAGTTAAACTGAGTGAACAGGGGGTACCTGAGTATTATCTTCATTTGGTCCAGACATGAGTTATAAAGCAGTTAGGTAATGATAGCTCCCAATTCAAAATTCAGTTAGAGCCGGAGGAATTTACCGATCACGCAGCAAGCTGGTAAAATATTTTCAATTAACTATTAAATCTCATCAAAATAGAAAAAGAAAATCCAAATATACTAAACAGCAATAAACTCATAATAAACACAAATTCATCAGTAAAGAGAACCAATTAGTTCAGCAACAACGATAATCAACCTTAATAAATCATTCAGTAATTATTTTAATTATGAAATGATAAATTCCATCAAATTTAATACGCCAATTGTTGATGATCACGGACTTTAGATTCTCTGAGCTCAGAAAATGCAGATTGAATTCCCAATTTTAAGATATCTTCAGCTGAATCTTACTGAAAAAATTCACTTAATCATGTAAATCAATCAATAATTTAGGCTCACAAACATTAATTCTATCGTCGATCCACAGTGCAAAAATTCACATATTTGAAAACAAAAAGACGGATCTCAGCATAAGATTGAGAGAGAGAGAGCTTACGCGTTGGGAATCGATTCTCCGCTCGATCGAGAGAGAGAGCGCTCTTTTACTTCTCGACTCGACTCCCCAGCGACGGAGGAGAAAGGTTCGAATCCTGTGCATCAATTACACAGGACGCATCCACGTGGAGAACATCAGTGTTTGGAATTTTATCATTCGAAATCACAACCGTTAATCTAAAGATATGCAGGCGTGATCGTCAGCTGGGCAGTTGGATCCCACCGGCCTACTTATGGTGGGCCGTGTGATGGTATGTTTGATGGGCCTATGGCCCACATAAAGCCCACTTTTTCATTTTGCACTGTGATCACATGCCATGTGTTGCACGCGGATAAGATTGAAAGGGCCATACAATGACCCCCAAGCTACCTGAATCTATCCTCCCTTGGTAAAAGAATTTCCTTTCACATTTTTTTCTATCAAATTTTCCTTCCTTATTAAGAAAAAAAAAGCATAGTATATTCCATAGTACATAAGTAATTCTTCACCCCTAATTATTTATTTTTTTCTCTTTTATTTTTACTTATGTATAAAGAAAACATATATAATTTTAAAAAATAAAAAAAAACAAATAAATAAATTATTCAACCTTTAATTAAATTGTTTGCCATATTTAAGACTTAGGAGACATCTTTTGTCTAATTGATAGGATAACAACAAAAGAAGTCATCATTTTATTATTTTTTTAATTAAACAAAAAGTCTCATGATATTGTATGAAAACATTTTATTTATCATGATGGTGTTAGATTTGTTTTCTTTATAGAAAAAAAATTCACGTGTGATATAATTTATTTACCATACTATTTGTCAAAACCTTTTTTTTTTTACTAATTACTATATCTTGTAGTAATAATTTGAGTTCCAAATTATTGATGTAAATGAGGCTAAGGAATCCAAAAGAAAGAAACAACAAAAGGAGCTAGCATTGTCAGAGCTCACTGAATTTAGACCTGTGTTCATATCAATCCTATCATTCTTCTACCTTCAAAATTGACATACAAATAAAACAAAGCAACAGTATAGATGCTGGATTTGGATTATTAATTTTATTATTTTTTTATATGATAAAGTCAAATTGAATAATTATATTATTATATAATAATGTAAATATTTGATTTTGATTATTAATTTATTATTTTTTAAAAAATTATTTTACTCGATAAGAACAAATTGAATAGTTACATTATTATACAATAGTGAAGATCGATTTTGATTATTAAATTATTATTTTTTTTAAAAAATTGTTTTACCTAATAAAAACAAATTGAATAGTTATATTATTATGAAAGAGTGTAAATGATCGATTTTTATTATTAATTTATTATTTTTTAAAAAACTTATTTTACCTAATTAAAACAAATTAAATAGTTATATCATTACAAACAGTAATAAAAAATGATTGAAACTAGTAAAATTTTAAAAAAACTAATAAAAATAATAAGACAAGTGACAAAATTTATGAGTTAATTTTCTTCCATTGGACGTCGATCCCACTACCTTCATTGTTTGGTGGGTATTATTATTACGCAATTAAAAGTCATATGTTTCATACGATGGAGGAAGATATAAAAACATGGAGATGGACAGCCTTTAGCTGCAGCGGGCTCTCGATTCCACCATCCATGGAGCCTTCTTCAAGCTCACAACCACCGGCCGAGCTAGTCTTCTCGGGCGACAAGCACTTCGCTTTGCATGGCAAGATTTGGTTACTCGCCGTCGTCCTCACTTTCGTGCTCTTCCTCGCATTCATCATCTTCCTCCTTCCTCGCCTCCGACGCCGCACAAACTATGAAGCAGATGTTTCGGACTCTAACGTGAACCCAGGGCGGCGGAACTGTCCTTTGATGTCTTTGAGGAAGCGGAGGAGGACCGATGAGGAAGAAGTAGGCGAGGAACGACAGTACTCGATTCGAATCAATGAGAAATTTCCTTTGTAGAAATGAGTGTTTGCGCCTATGACCAAGTTTTTGAACAAGATTGCTAACTTGTGGGCTGTGGCTGTTAGTTTCTCCTTGTTTTTTTTATTATTTATATATAACCAAGAGATGAATTTTAATCTGAAGTGATTTCTCACCTTGCTTCTGTTCTTGTATTTGTATACTGTAAATCAACTTCGGGTTCTTAAACTTTTAAGTCTTTGATTCTCAGTTTAAAGAACAATACCTCGTCAGTTCGTTTCTTGATTTTTAGAACTGGCCACCATGGGATATAAGCCAATTGCTTCCACTTGCTTCTGTCATTTGCTTGCTAAGGAAACAGGGAACATGCTCAAAGTGCCGGCCCGTGACAGTAACACCAAGCTAAATCGGGCAAAGTCTTCAGCCAATTGATTTTATTTCAATTACGGCTTTGAAAAGAATGTTTGCCACAAAATATTAAAGAAGGAAAAACAGAGGATTAATGGATAAGAATCAAGCCTTACCTGTTGCAATTGAACATCTGGAACAGATTAGAATGCCAAGACCAAACTCTTGAGAGTTCTCCAGGTTTGGGACTTGAAATCATCATTGGCTACATTTCAAGCAACATTTTACAACATTTTCCATCAGTGGAATTACAACATTTTACAGTGAATTAGCCCCTCAAAAAATTGATGCTCATAGTTCAAGTTACAGAGTTTCTTCTGAATCAAAAGACAAGACTGCCGACCAATATTGAAGTTAAAGTAACTGTGAGGTTGTCATCAAGCTCGGTACTAATCGGGAGTGACTCCACCAAGGCTGAGGCAAGAGACACAACCAAGAAACCCAAAACAATCTCCCAGCTTTCTTGAATATATCCAAAGTAGGCAAAATAGTACATAAACCTGTTACAACATTGTTTGCCATGAATCACATGCTACATCATGTTGAAGCTTAATCTGGAAGGAAAAAACAAGGGAAAAAGGAAAATCTATGCAATGCTTACCCAACAGAGGCCAAAAAACCAGCTGTTGCCATGGCAACACTACCAGCTATAGACTTGTTACTATTGTAAGGGAGTTTCTGTCTACCAAATCGCCTTCCCACGACATCCGCAATACCTGAAACAGATAAAGATGATAAAGATTGCATAGCTCAGGCATTTTCAGTAAAAAGCACCTCAGAAAGTCAAAACAAATCACCCCATCTATTGTTTCTGAGAAGTACTTGAAATTTTCATCTTGACCAGCTTTAAGTCCAGTTAAATCAGGACAGCAGAAAATAAAAAATTAGCGAATTAATTAACTCTTACCATCTCCAGCACAAAGGTTACATATTGCAGCCACTGCAATAGGTGAAGTCCTCCAGTAGAGCGCACAAGCCAAAGTAATAGTTGTAGCATAATATAGTGGTCCTTTAAGTAGTTCCCTGATGTAGGGAGAAAGTTAGGACAAGTTGAAGAAGTCATAAAAAATGAGAAATAAGAAATGACTGAATAATAGATTAAAAATAACACATTAGTCTACCCTCTTTCATGCCATGTCTTGTCTCAAGACAGAGGCAGGAAACAAACACCCAACAAGAGAAAAGCTACTAACAAGTAGAAATGTTCCTGATATTTCCTATTTGCAACATAGAGATCAAGAACTAAGTATTCATCCACACTCTAACCTGTAGTCTCCATATCTGCTCATTGACTTCACAGTGGCTTCATCTTTCCATAATCCAGAACCTATAAGAAGCATCCGTATAATATTGACACCAGGAGTAATAGCTGCTAAAATTGCTCCCCGATACCCAGAACTGTAATGATAAGTATTAGCTATTTCATTGGGCAAATATATGGTAAATATATAATGCTGCCTCAGTAAGGAGACCACCTGAATAATGGCCAGCAAAGCATGAAAACAAGCCCGATACTTATATGCACAAGCTTCCTATTCAGTTTCTGAACAAGAAAAGAAAGCAGTTACACAACCTTCACAAAATAACAAGTTCCTTTAGGAAAAAGCAGTTTTATGTCTCCTTTTAATGGACCAGGTTACTTAGGAACAAACTGTTTACCAGCATTAATCACCAGACAGAAATTAAGAGAAACCATTTCTTTACTCAATACATGAAAGATAGCAGATGACTGAATTGACATTGAATGCAAGATCAAGCCTAAGCACTTATATCATTCCCTGAAACATGAAAATCTCTATAATTAACACTTTGCTATCCAGAAATCAATGGCTAAACGAGAAATATGGAAAATTTGAAATGGTTTATACAAATCGCAAATCCAACAATACACAGACGACTGAATCACATGATTTTAATCCTCAAACGCATTACAATTTCCATCTGTTCCCCCCTCAGAAATCAATAGCATAAATTACCAACTCCATTCTGAAACTATCAGGCCAGCACATTTTTCATCCAGCACTCTCTTCGAAGTGAGAAAAACTCGTCCATGATGCAGAAGAAAGAAACAGAAAACTTACCATGAAACTAAAAACTAGCTGCTAGATCTCACTTCCAATAACAGGCAAGTCAAATTCCAAAGAACACGATAAAAAATGCAATCAGAGGAAGTTAATTCCTAAGGATTGAGCTCATCATTCATAAAGATGTAGTTAAAATCGATTAATCATGTCAAAACTAAGCTTAGGATGCGTTGACCGTGCTAATTTTTTTTAGACGAGGTAAGTGCCGATGGCAATAACGCCATGTTTGGGAGCATGAATTTAACATTAGAATCGGAATCGGATGGAATCATCCGAATCACGAAATCTCGAACTTCAATGCAACCAAAAGAACGCATCGTTTAGCGATAAAAGCAAAGCAGGCTTACACTGACCTGATCAAGGCCTCTTTTGGCAGTTTCTTGCCAGAGTAAAAGAAACGCAAAAATAACGCCGCAGCAAACCGCGGCGGCTAACAAGTCAGACACCACCGGATTCTTATCTAGCATTATTAACCACCACCAATATCCGTAGCTAAAAACGAAGCTCTCTCACTAAAAACAAGAAATGCTAATAAAACAAAAAAGAAAAAACTCGTAAGCTTCCAAAATTGACTGCTTAGCTGGACAGAGTTATATCCAAGTCAGCATTTGAAAATGTTTAACTCCACGATAATCATACTAATAATCAACGCAAGATAAACGAAACTAGGTGGCCGGAGTTTTTGACAACCTGGTCACAGAGGCGGCGTTTGGCGGTCTCTTGCCAGACACGGAGGACCGAGAGAGCGACGAAGCCGGAAATCACGGTGGCGCAAACGTCGGAAAGGACCGGATTTTGAGGAAATATCATGGAGGCAGCGGGAGGCGTCGGATTTCGGCGGGGTTTTCGGGAGTTTGTCGATCGTAAACTGAAACGGTTACCGAATTCGTTGCTGCTGGTGGCGGTGAAGGAGAGAGATACGTGAGGGTCGAAGATGAGGTTGTTGAGCTTAGAAGTAAGTTTAGGAATTGTTGAAGAGTAGAAAGGCACAGCTGTAGAAGCCATCCGAAATTATTAATTTTCTTCCTTTTTCTTGCCAGAATCTTTATTGACCTTTTGGTGGTTTCGTTTTGAATTTTCCAGCTTGAGCAAAGGCGAGTCTAGTGGGCCAGGACCAAATAACGGATTCGGATCTGTCACGAGTGGATGCCCGATTAAAAATTCAGCATTCGACCCGACTTGATTAAATCGAATCGGATATTAATTTTACCATGCAAAATCGTATTATTCAAATTTAATCGAATGGGGTACCAATTAAAATTCAGTAACTACCATCCCTAGGTGGGTGTAGCACTTTTATTCTTCCATAGGCTTTACCGAGGGTACATGACGTATCTATATCGACAGTAATAAATGTAACCTTACTCTATATTAATTTTGCATTTCTGTCTTACTAAAAAGATTATTTGGCACCTCTTCTTGAAAACAATTTTAATTGTAAATTTCAACGAAAATAATTTTAATTGATTATGAATCTCTTTATATTAATAAATATAATTTTTATCTAAAAATGGAGTAATTATTTGTTACAATATGAATATGGTAATGAAAAGTACAAATGTGACACACACACACACCTATATAACAAAATCATACCATTAGAAAATTATTAGAAAATATCAAAACAAGATCCCATCATTATAAATTAATAACCTATTTCGATTGTAATTAACATTTTCTTTTGAAAATTCGTCAATGAGTTATTAGTTGTTTAAAGAATAAGTGAATTTGTCACCTCTTAAATTGAACTTTTAAAGATTGGATATGTAAAATATATTCCTCAACCTCTCTGAAGTGAAATTGAATTTGAATTAAATATGAGTTCTTCATGTGTCACACGTATAAATAATCTATTAGAATACATATATATATATATATATATATATATAAATTTCTCAACAATAAAGACGATCGGCAACTAATTAATTATTAATTAAGATTTAATTTGGTGTCAATCAATTAAAGTGTTAGGCAATAATTAGTTAAATTGATTCACCTCTCGCAGTTTCTTGGGCCATATGGAAGTAATAAACCAATGTAAGAAAAAATGGGAATAAAAGAAGAAGTTTTTTACAATTTAATTTCATATTTAAGTTATTTATGTTAAAATTCAGTAGCAGTAAATATTTTTCTAATCTATATAAGTGTTTAATTTTTCATATATAAAATTGCTCTTCTCGATACCGATCATAAAGATGAATCATATCCTGAAAAAATTATAAATTAATTATACTACCTATACTTTCTTCTAAAGCTTAGGTATATGCATATAATTAAGTAATGCTTTTATCTATATATTAAGCTTTTTATGTACCAAAAAATTTCTATTAAGCTTTCTAAAATTGTACTACCTATACTATGAATAGAGTCAATAAAATTCCAAAAGTTTTGAAATATGTTGACTATAGCATGTTCGGAATCAATTCTCTTTATATATAGTAATGCATACAAATTTCTTGTTCATAGAATTAAATTCAAATTCCTCTTCTTTAAATAAAGATTATATATATATATATATATATAATGAGATCTTGCATCACCGACAGAGCCAAGGGGTAACGGCTGGTGGTAGCCGCCATCATTTAATTTTTAATTTTTTATTAATTATATATAAAAATTGATATATATATATATATAGTATGATTATCTTTATAATTACCTTTTAGTTACCTCTCATGTAAAATTTTGAATTTATCACTATTTGACATGTAAATGACTTAAATTATTTCCAGAACCCATACACGTTGATCACATGACTTTCCAATTTTTCACTAAGACATACATGGATATATTTCTTAGGGTTCCATATATGAAACGATGGCATGGTGTTTCCAGGTCAGGAACACATCTTGGAGCATTTGATTTCCCTCGAATGGAAAACTGTACAATTATTTGGAGCCTCTTGGTTTTTTTTTTTAAAGGCAATTTGGAGCCTCTTGTTCACTTTTAATACCAGGTTATTACAAGGCAACTTATAAGGTAACAATAAAGAAGGTAAAAATAACTATTTCTAAGACAGCTCAAATGCCAGATCACCTACCACAATGGGAGAAGTGGAAAGACTAATTCACCCAAATTAAAAAAAAAAACATTATTATTATTATTTTTTATCAAAATCCTGGACATGCAGATGGACTCTAGCTAGACAGGGTGAAGTGTTGCTTAGAGGCAGGTAATGCTTGAAATCCTTCTGCAGTATATTTGTATTTGTAGGTGATATTTTCACTGTTAAATGTGCTTTGTGAATCTCGATGTTAGCATGAATTCTGTAACATTTTGATTACTTATTAATAACAATCTTCGTAGCTTAACAAGGGAAAAAGAATCCTGGACATTTTGGGTATAGTAGAGGCTTAAACCATAGATGGAAATCAAATAGATACATGCATATCACTATGCATAAGCATTTGAGAATTTAGTAGGTAGCCCTGGCTTATAAATAGGAAAAGGTCTTACGCTTACTTGCCTCACTCTTTTCTCTCTTTTCATAAGGGTACCTCTATACACGCTTCGTGAAAGTAATATTTTTATTAACTCTCTAGTTAAATTTTAAGCGAATTGATCTGAAATATTTTTTACATATGTAATGATTTCAATTCTTTCGCTTCGTTTGATGTTGCTATAGTTTACTTCTTTTGGTGTTTAGTTGTAAGCTTCTTATTCTAGATCACAATATTTTATCAATCAAAAAGAAAAAGCATGTAGAGCAAGCCACAAACACTCTGACAAGATTGTTGGGGTTGTTTTAATTTCTTTAATCGAGTTCAATTTTTTGCAGGTGACAAACTTGTTGAAGCAATGGAAGGAATTAAGATCGAAAATGTTGAGCAGACCCCCGATGCTCCATTGCCGATGTTACCATCCAGCGGAAGTGGCAAAGCTGACCATGAGATGGCTCCTGCTGATCAGATTGATCAATCCAAGACTGGAAAACATGTTCCTGATCAGGTTCGTCAGGGTGAAGGACGAGGGCTTGGTAATAACGTGGACCCTAAGAAGCTCAAAAGGTGAATAACATCTCATAGTTCTATTTTATATTAGAGATTCAGATATGTTTTCTCGAGAAGGTTTGTGAATGCTTTATGCTCTTTGTATATTCTTCTGGCCATGTAGAATTACTGCAGGCCGTGAATATTCACTAAGGTATCGACTCAAACAGCAGCAACACACTGCACAGCTGGAAACAGACGTAAGAAGTCTCCAGGTAAACAAAAATCATCCAATTCTTTCAT
The DNA here is from genome assembly GCF_000208745.1 of Theobroma cacao. Classification (NCBI taxonomy): domain Eukaryota; kingdom Viridiplantae; phylum Streptophyta; class Magnoliopsida; order Malvales; family Malvaceae; genus Theobroma; species Theobroma cacao. Next base: position 38,041,716 of record NC_030858.1, read on the forward strand.
GTTATGTTTCTGAGTTTTGACATAAAAAAGTTCAAATAAAAAAAATTTGTAAGGTTATATCTTTTGGGGAATGAATCGAATGTATAGATCGAATCTAAAAGAGTCGAATGAATGAAAGAGGGAGAGGAATAATACCAAAAGAGAAGGGTTTTTACCATAAATGAAACTTATATACTTTTTGTAAATCCGTAAAGTACGAATGTTCAAAATAATATTACATGTCTTAATCGTAATAGGATAAGATTTCAAATAAAAAATACAAAGGATCGAAATGGTATCACGTGTCTTGATTCTAGTAAGTTACAATTGTTGTCATAGGAAAAGAAACCCTAACACTATCTTTATATGTATATAGGCTGGATTGGCACTCTACTCTTCAAGGATCAAGTATGCTGATACTCATAACTCATTGCTGCGAGCGGAGAATAGTTGCATGCAACAAAAACTGACTGCCTTGGGTCGACAACTGGCGTTCAAAAATGGTTTTCCCCTATCTCTCAATCCGTTTCTCTCTTTCCAATGAGTATGACAAAATGAGTCAAAAAAAAAAAAAGTGATGTTGGGATATCTTTTCTGCAGCTGAATGTCAGCAGCTGAAGCTGGTGAGGGAAGAGCTGAAGGAAATGTCTTTGCTGTATCACGTACCGTATCCACCAATATTCTCCCAAACAGAGAACTACGGCTACCAGCTGGTGAATAGGGCCCTGAATCAGCCAGGATTCAATCAATCTATGGAACCAGCTGGGGCGCCGGATATGCAGAATCAAAACTGGGAGAACCAGTTTGGATTTGGTCATCCCAACAACGAAGGCATCAACCGTGGTCCGATGTAAAACCTCCAGCTTCTGCCCTGTGCAGAGAAGAGAAGATCGATCTCCCTGTTTTTAATCTTTAGTTTTCGTGCTTGTTATTCCAGCTGGTAGGGCTTGTTATTTTCAGTTTATTTTGCATGGACTTTTCATTTGATCAGTACCTTTATGGATCTAATAAAGGGAGAAATATTTCGGACGTGATATTAAGTTTCATTTAGGATTGAATGCATTACAACATTTGAGATTATACATATTTTTACAATATTATTATAGATTTAACTATATTATGTAAATTTTTTATAATATTATAACTAAAATATATTTATAAAAATCGCATACATTAACAAAAATGGTTAAAAGAATGGTTTTTAACTATTATTTAAATTGATATTATTATTTTTATTGATCATTAGAAATGATATTTAGATTGATTGTTAAAAAAATTATTTTTATTTTTAATTAAAAATGATATTTTTTGAATAGTTTAAGAGTTTTTTGAAGTATGATGTCAAAAATTGTTTTTATCAATCATTAAAAATGATATTTTGATTGATTAATAAAAAAATTACTCTTTTTGCCGTTTATTAAAAGTGATGTTTCGATCGATCGTTGGAAAAGTTATTTCTATCAATCATTAAAAAATGATATTTTGATCGATTGTTAAAAAGATTACTATTTTGATCGATTATTGAAATGTAATATTTTGATCGATCTTTGAAAAAGTTATATCTATTAATCCTTAAAAATTATATTTTGATCGATCGTTAAAATGGTTATTATTTCAATCAACTATAAAGTGATATTTCGATCGATCATTGACAAATTTATTTTTATAAATCATCAAAAATGATATATTTCAATAAATCACTAAATCTATTATTATTTTTACTGTTTCTTAAAAGTGATATTTCGATCTCTAATTAAAACTAGAAAAATTAACTTGCAAACAATTGTAAAAAAAAAAAAAAGATAGAGAAAAAGACAAAAGCCAAACTTACATCTTTTCTTTTTCTTTTTTCGAATCAAATCCTATTAAATTTGATGATATTCATTTGAGTGCTTAGAACTCATTAGTAGAAATGCTTTGAAAAAAAAAATTAATAAAACAAAATGTCCTTCAGGAACTAGAGCTAATATGGCAATGCAGTTGGCATGGTTTAGCTGACCAATTAGCTGCAGAAACAATGATTAGGGTTCCAAACTTGCCCTGAATTCAGTTTCAAGAGTCTTGTATCTTTCTCGTGCATTCAAATTACTATAGTTAAAGCGACAGCTACTATGTTTTTCCCTTTAAAGGGGTCTGCTTTTATTACCATTGAAAAGGGCAGAATTTTACCCTTCTTAGAGATAACCATCAATGTCAGAAGAAAAAGCCAAGTTCATGACCAAAATAACTTAATCAACCCTGCCAGAATTTACTAGACTATCCTGGTTGAACACTAATTTTTGACAATTTTCTCTCTTTATGTGGGTAATTCTGTATTTTTGAGATAAGGTTTAACCATGGGTGTTTTGAACTCAGGTTTTGTTCTTACATTTCATATATGGTAAGTCACCTGGGTTTTGTGTATAAATACCAGGCCAAGCAAGGCTCTTAATCACAAAGCACTTTGCTTACATCTTTATAGGGTTAGTTTGAGTTTAAAGTAGATTTTCCTTTTATGAAGTTTTTCATATCTGCTCACTCCTAATGCTTGCTTGTTTTGCCTCTTTCCTGCAGGTTGATATAGAAGCATATATATTAGCGAGTCGGAAGCATGGAGGGAAAGAACAAGAAGATTGCCCAGGAGACACCAGCTGCTGCCTCGACCAGGCGTAAAAGTGCCACCAATGCCAGGTCCATCGCCTCCATGTCTCCATCAAACCTTCCTAAAGCCCCTACTTCATTCCAAGGCTGGAAAAAACCATCTTTCATGCATCATGCTGGTGCCGCTGGGGCCTCTGGCAGTGGAACTAACACCAGTTCCTTCCAGGCACCCGACCCTTTCTCCATGAAAGGTGAAAAAAACAAGACCATTTCGTTACAGGAACCCAACCCTTTATCCATGAAAGGTGAAAAAAACAAGACCAGTTTCTTCCAGGCACCCGACCCTTTATCCATGAAATTAGTTGAAAAAAACAAGACCAGTTTCTTCCGGACACCCGACCCTCTATCCATGAAAGGTGAAAAAAACAAGCGGATAGATCAAAACCCATCTCCTACGTCTAATCAGAATCTGACCCTCAAGATTTCTGATGGTGTTAATTCTGACAAAACCGAGGTTGGAAATGGTGCTGCAGTCCGCTGGGGTCGTAAACTGGATCTCGATATGGACCCCAAAAAGCTTAGACGGTGAGTTTATTCTGTCTTCTTTAACGTATCATGCTGACCATTCAAGCATTCACTCCTTTTTCGCTTTGTTTGTAGGGTCATTTCAAATCGAATTTCTGCTCAGAAATCAAGAATGAAGAAGCTTCAATACGTTTCTGAGATGGAAAAGAAGGTGGAAGTTTTAGAGGTAAGCATTATCTCTCTCTAGGTTTCGGTTCTTCTTCAATTTGTTCCAAATCTACCAAAAGTTTTGTCATCATTGTTCTCCATTTCTTACGTTTCCAGGCTCAAATCGCTGTGCTCGCCCCTCAAGTTGCATTATACAGAAACCAGAAACACTACCTGCAAATGGAGCAAAAGGGCTTGAAGCAACGGATTGCTGCTTGTGCCGCCCGAAAAAGTCTCGTAGATGGTAAGCAATCTAAACTCTCGTTTTCTCTCATTATCTCCAATCAGAGATATAAGTATGACTTGTTTCATGTTTTCGGGCAGCCGAGGTCGAAATGAATAAGGCCGAACTGAATCGACTGAGACAGCTTCAGATGGCACAACAACAACAGAAGCTGCAGGCGCAGGCGAGCATGGGTGGTTGGGAACATGGATTCACATTGCAGATGGTGAATCCAGGTCTGTCACAGTCCGGGACTGGACACACCATGTACGTCCATCCAAACCAAGGTAAAATTAAGTTGATCATGCAACCTGATTCATTATTTGGGACTATAATCAGTTCTCGATCAAATAAAAAAAACATATACAATATATAATACATATCGCATACCAGTTACACTTACAAATCCGATATTGATCTCACTCATTGCATAATGCATACGAAAATAAAATTAACATGGTGAATGAAAGAGTGGCCTCATTTCCTTTCCAATATAATTAATGGGCAAACAGACATTAATTAATAAAAAAAATTGGGATATGATAATTGAAAACCCCATTAATTTCGATGATTCTTTTTTATTGGGTGCAAATTTAGATTGAACCTCCACCACCCCCCCCCCCCAAAAAAAAAAAATCACACAATTATGGTTGAAAGAAGACGAAATGAAAACCATTCACAGGGTTATCTAGCTAATATCACAGCAGCCTCATCGAAATTTTCAGGAGTCAGAAACGTGTCAAACTCATGCTTGGAGGTTTGTGGCAGAGGAAATGATTGATATATCTTTGCATGCACTTGCTTTCTTTTTGTTTGTTTGTGTTTAAACCTGGACTTATTTTCAAATTTTGAACATTATTAATTCCATTTGGAGGCATAACATTGGTAATTCTTTTGGATAATTGTGGTTTTAACTTCACAATTTACTTGTTAATATGATGAATTCTTATTGGACATATATAAAAGGTATAATTTTTTAAATTAACATAATAATAAATAAAATATTTAAATTAGATTATGATTATCACATTAATAAGATACATAGTTTTTTAACCATGAATATGTAACTCTTCTGCAGCTGTTGTTGGAGACAATACAGCAGAAATAATCAGCAGGCTGAGCCAAACTAGCTTGAACCCGCAACAGGAACCACCTGGACAGATTCCACTGCCTGGCTGGGAACCAGGGCTAGAACCGCTGCTAAATATGGGCTTCAACCAACCTGGACCGGGGCTGTTGCAGAACCCAAGCTTGAATCAATCAACACAGCTGCAGAATGGGGGTCTGAACCCAACCCTGGGAGGGCTGTTGCAGAATCCAAGCTTGAATCAATCAATGCAGATTTCAAGCTTGAATCAATCAACACAGCTGCAGAATGGGAGTCTCAACGACCCAACCCTGGGAGGGCTGTTGCAGAATCCAAGCTTGAATCAATCAATGCAGAATCCAAGCTTGAATCAATCAACACAACTGCAGAATGGGAGTCTCAACCCAACCCTGGGAGGGCTGTTTCAGAATCCAAGCTTGAATCAATCAATACAGCTGCAGAATGGGAGTCTCAACCCAAACCTGGGAGGGCTGGAGCAGCTCCTGAACATGAACCTTGGGAATCAAAACCCTCGCAATGACTTCATATGAACTAAACTAATTATGATTTGTCAAGCTGGTTTCTCTGCAATCTTTTCGTTATTTGTTGTTTGGTTTCAGCCTGTTTATGTCTGCTGTCTTTATGCGGTAGTTTTCTTATAATCTCATGGACTATGAATTACTGTTTCATCATTTGTTTCTTTTTCCTTTTTTGCTAAGCCATAATTTCAGCACCATAAATAGATGTCAATTTCAGCACCATCTCACGAAGAATTCCTTCCTACCCAAGCCCGTTTCCGCCAGTGAGTCGACACAGTACTGATTGTCTTCTCTAAAAAGATTCCGAGAAGATATGTTGAAACAACTTCTATTATTTGCTTGTAATTATGGATGCAGTAATGTTGAATAGACATTTAGGATAGAGTGAAGGTGGAATATGTGTGGCTGATAATTAATTAACCAGAAATAATTAGGGCAACTTCTGAGGTATTAATGCTACTTATGAAGCAACAAACTGGCAGTTTCGTTTCAAGGTTTCCTCCTTGAATGAATGAATCCATGAATTGTACATCTTATACGAGGTTCTTATATTTGCTTCAAGGCCACACACGATCCACATACATGTATGAGAAAATTGATAATGCCTTTATGCAGTTTCTTTCAATGATAAAACAAAAATTTTATCCCTGGAAGTATCCTTTGAAAAGCTTCAAGGCAAGCAACATATTGCAGAAGGTTTGGAGACAGAGGACAATCAGATTGATTTACTGTCAACTACTCTATCGTTATTTCACATCTTCAAGCAAATAAAACAAATTACTCTATTACCTACTTGAAAGAGAAAGCTCTGATAGTTACCCATTGTCATTATTGTGAACAAAGAGAGGTCAAATTGATCCTATATAACATCTAGAAAGCTAATCAGCAGAATGAGAGAAAAGGAGAAAAACAAGCCTATATGCACTGTAATAAACTTGGGCTTTTGTTGCATTTATTTGGTATAGCATATACTTATGCAGTAAAATTTTAAAAAGTACTGCTCTTTAAATTTTTATTTGCACTTTTTTTTACTTTTAATAACAATCAATAACGCCTACTCAATGCTAAAAAGACTACTAACAGCACTACAAAAAAAAAAAAAAATACAACCCAAGATTAAATTTGTCATAGTAATGTACTTTACATATATTACTACGTTGAGGGATGAAGAATTAACAGTCGAGAAGTCAATGCATTTGCAGTCATTAAATTTGGAGTGAATAGAGTTGAAATGTTCTATGCATAGTGGTAGCGGATGGGGAATTTAAATGAGATTGTATCATTCTATCTTCCGGTGTTTGCTAATTTTGGTGTTAAACTTGCTCTAATCATCTTAGTGAAGATCTTGATTTTGTATAATTTTCTGATACCTAAAGCTTTGTTTGGTTGAGAAACAAAAGACCAGTAGGAAATGGTCCAAAAAACTACGTACCACAACTTCTTGGGCGGCAAACTATAATGACAATCATTACTCGACCGAGCTTCCTGCTCGACATGTTTAGTTATGGATGCAATCAGAAATCACAGCATGGATCGTGTGACTTCATCTTCCAAATATGTTTTGAGGTTTCGTTCTCTTTCTCTGATCTTTAATCACTGTCTTTTTCTATGTGTTAACTTTAATTATATATCAAGCTGAAATGTTTTTGAACAATGGAAAAGCTAAGACAAGCAAATATGATCTAAATTTCATTTGCACTATATATTTTGTGACAGAGATCTGGGGCTTGCATGTTTTTGGTTGCTGTAGTCCTGTGAAATACATATGTATTTTAACGCACTTTTCTTCTCACCATGAACAACCAATTGCTGGGAATAAATCAAGCACTGGGCACTGCAGATAGAGCCTAAAACCTCGACTCAAAACTTCCTACTCCTACGTCCTAAGCCGCCTGATCTGAGTTAGAATCAGGCTCTCAGGCTAAAACTATTTTAGTCTAGTGTGTTATGTTAGCAAGAAAAAGAGAAAATGAAACAAAACTGAGGGAGATCTGGCCTGGAACTAGAGGCAATTGAAATTTTATTGCAAATACATGCCTTTGAGCATGGGAAAATTGACAGCATAAATCATAAAAAGGTTTGGCATTACTTCTTCAGTGCATGTCGGACACCAATCTATGATTTTGTCTTGTACAAGTACCAACAAGATCTGACTAGAACTCTCAGCAATTCATATAGTCAGATCCAGGGTACTCGACAGTTTAGGATTCATTGTAGAATCATCTTCTTTCAACTTGCTGCTCTTCGAGACCATGTTTACATTCACAGAATACATTTCTGTCTTTGAAGGAGAATATAAAGAAAGGGACAAATCTCTATCGGCAGCTTCTTCCTCAATATTGGAGGTTTTTCTCCCAACTTCTTGCCTCAGCTTTGTGCTCAGTGACAGGCTCAAATCAAGGTCCCCACCAAGAGCTTTTCTTTTGGCTATTCTTTGCCTTTCTGCTCCTCTTCCGCCAAGCCATTTGTTCGCAAAAGAAGGATGCATTAGTATTGGCTGCATTTGTGCTTGGATGGTTTCACAATCATCTGGCAACTGTAATTTATCTTGCAAGTCTTCCATTTTCCTGGCAGGCCGTTGATTGAAGATGAAGTTATTGTTCATGTAGAAAACCTCATTCCTTACGTTTGAACCAAGTTCTTCATTCATGTCTGAACCACCAGAACCAGCTTCCCTTCTACTATTTATGCAATTAGTCAAGTAAGGCTCAGACATACGGTTTCCACGAAAAGCACTCATTGAAATATCACTATACATAAGTAATGAGAGAGAGATGTTAGGCTTACAAAAGAACTAACAGCTCAACCTCTGGACGCAAAGATATTCAGGGTGGTTTTGTCAATCTATACCTGAAGTCAGAACTAACCCTTTGATCATGAAGCATGGACTGATGCCAAAGATTTTGAGAAAGGTTATCTACACTTCCCAAAAGCTGCTTGTTGTTTAAAACTATCATACCATAAAAGTAATATCAGAAAGATTGATAGAACGCCAAGAGATTAATCAACCCTAAATGTAAAATTTAGGATACATATGTTTGTATGGTCAACTTGTACCTTGACCCTGATCATCAATCTTCTTGCTCCGGTACATCTGTATGCTCAACAACCAAAATTGAAATCAGAACAATTACTTCTGTGCTATCTTCCTTAAAAGAATTTAATGTTTGATAACAAATTACCTGCAAATGGCTCTTGACATGAGCAATACTAAGACCCTTGATGTTCATTAGTTGCAAGACCAGTTTTGGTGTTGCTTCTACACCAAATAGAATATCAAAATATGATTTACAAGCAGGATCTTAAAGGTACAAAGCAGTTTGAAAAGGAGTAATTATGGAAAGAAATTCAAGGATCTTACTCTCCTGACCGCCAAGTCTCTCCACAGCTCGAACAAAACAAAGATGAAGTTCAGGGGTCCATCGCAGCCTAGGCATCTTTGATCTGACATACGGCCGCACCCCACTTGAAGTTGCCTTCTTCTCACCTTCTTCAACTATGCTGTTGCTTGAGCTTGCACTGTTCCTAGTCTTCCTTTCATCGTCACCTTCCTCTTCCTCATCCATGTTTAATGGATTCCTCTTTATGATTCGTGCAAGATAGCAGCCTTGTGGAAGAAATATGAGATAATTCAAACAGAAGTGATGATCAAACAAGTTCTGATAATTCCTCCACTTCTTTTCTTCAGACAGTAGTGTGATAAAGAAGGTTCCATAGCTTGGAAGAGTGTAGAGCTGGGTTTCCTACTAATCCAAATGGAAAGTAAAAACCCTAACACTCAGCCTTGGTGGAAAATTATTTTTCTACACACATAGCGGACCCAGATCTCATTCTTTGGATGGTGATGATGATGTTGACGGAAACACATGTGATGTCATGTATATCCATGGATGCAGTCATACTGTAGAAAGGTAAATGACAGGGAAGTACTAGAAGTAGATTCCGTCTTGGGCGGTGAACAAGGAGAACAATGTTCATGAGGTAATAACTAATGAAGCCAAAGATGGAAAACAATGCATGTTTTTTCTTTTATTTACAAAAAACCTCAATTCCATGAGTAAGTCTTTAATGCTTTCTACTGTCCTATTCACAAATTCTCAATGCTATCATTGATATCATTTTTAAAAAATTGAAAATTAAAGTTGATCGAGACATTTTTAGATATAAAAATCGAAACCAAAGGGTTTCTCTAATTCTTGTTCAACTTTTCTTTCATTATCTAAATAATTGTTATTGTGATAGCTTAATGGAGTTAAAAGATTAATTATCCTTTTTTCCTATAGCGGGAAGAGACAGTGAGATAAGCTCCTAGAAAACAGAAACGTTATGGGTGTGTGTTGCGGGAGACTGTGCTGTTGATTCTTGCTGTCGGTGATCACGGATTTGTCTTTGTCCCTTAACCATATGACCGCTCCTAATAACAACAAAGCTTGTATTTTCCTTGGCTTCTCCCAAGATTCCTCAGCCTCTCAAGTAGGAGATGTTAATTATATACGATCTGATGGTCCTCACACACTACATCGGATTCAATGATCTTCAAATTTTTCTTATCAAATTCGGACAGTCACAGCTTCCATGATCGCGATTCTCTCATGAGCACGAAAATTCATGATGGTTTTTTATCTGATTCTGGGGGTTTTGTCTTCCATGAAAATAATGTTTTGATGTTTGAGGAGGAGGAGATTCTTCTTTTTATAGCTCTCACATGGCCTATTGGCCAACATGTACACAAGACAACATAGCCTACTGCAAATGGAAGTAAAACCCATTCAAATCTTAATTTAAGAGAAAATTGTAAAAAATGATCTTTTTTTATAAAAATATTTTAAAAGTAACTATCAAAATAAATTTAAATAAATTAAACCATTAATCACAATTTCTTCTCATTTCTCTCCATTTGTGCTTGTATTTCTCTCTCACCATCCCAGTATTTCAAATTTTATCGATTTCTCTGTTCGGCATTCGTCTGTTATGCTTCCGATTTCTCTCTCACGTTTTCAGATTTCTCTTTCTTACGCTTTCAAAACACCAAACAATGGTTTTAACGTACTTGAGTAGGTGGCTATTTGAGAAATTTGATTTTTACGTATTTTGGATAAAATTAAAACGGTAGAAATAATCACAAATGTATGAAATAGCTTTTAATTGAATCAATTCGGGACCTAAATATCAATAAACTCAAAATTTTAAAATTTATAAATCTAGGTTTTCACAGAATTTTTTTTTTATTTTTAGTCAAAATAGGTGTTTTAGATAAAAAAATTTGTATTTTGATTAATGAAAACATGTTAGAAACACTTTAATCTGTGCCAAATTATCAAAAAAAAAAACAAAAAAAAAGTTGAGAAGATTTGAAGTTTCATAGGTTTTTGTACATGACGTGTCACAGGTTTTTGTACATGACGTGTAACAAGCTAACCATGGCTTGTCATAGGCTTTTGTACATGACGTGTTACACGCTAACCATGGCTTGTCACAGGTTTTTGTACATGGCATGTCACATATTTTTGTACATGATGTGTAACACTCTAACCATGACTTGTCACAGGTTTTTGTACATGACGTGTCACACGCTAATCATGGCTTGTCACAGATTTTTGTACATAGCGTGTCACAGATTTTTGTACATAGAGTGTAACACGCTAACCATGGCTTGTCACAGATTTTTGTACATGGCGTGTAACATCATAGCGTGTAACTTCATTAAGAGTAATTTTATCCAATTTAACTAAAAGTAGTTAAAATTATAAATAAGATTATTTTTAAAAATATCTTATCTTTAAATATTATTTTTTAAAATGCCCCTTAATTTAAAGCTAATTAAACATTAATATCATATTGCTGATGTTGAATATCGATTTTTACAAACTTATATGTCGAATTTACCATCTTTCCAGTTGAAATTTATACTTTCAATCATATTTTAAATCAAAAGAATTCTAAGAAACTTATTAACCTTAAAAATTAAAGAAACATATGAATAAGAATTTAAAGTAATCAAAAATGGATTTCAATCACATAAAGCAACTTTGTGTATGTTATTGAAATTTGGGTTATTGAGATTTGCTAAAAGAATTGTGCCATTTTAGCTGTTCTGTGTTTTGTTGGGAGAGACAAACGAAGGTCTCCAGACCTGCATGTGACAGAGGACATCAAACCAGTACATGGAAAAAAAAATTCTTTGTTTGATGTGTTTATTGAGACGTGGGAAGCTTCAATCACTGCAAAACTGTAGACAGGGTCAACTCCTAGCACAATCCTCTCCTATTATTTTAATCCCAAGGGATGTCACCTAAACATTATATAATATAGTGCATGAGAATACGTAGACCTTTATATGCGGATCAAGCCGATATTCCAGAATGAGCATATATGTCCTCGCTCTACCCATCACATTCCCATCATGGGTTATACATCATACATGCATTGTCATGACAGCATCGTGTCATGGTACATGCATAAGGCAATAGCCGATGTCCATCATCTTTGACGATGTCAATTGATAAAGTACCTTAACCCGAATTACTCAAATCCGTGATAGATAATAATTTTAAAATCGAAATTCAATTATAAAATATTTTAATCATATTTAATTAAATTAAATAATATAAAATATCCGATTACATAATATCCGTCAACATTATTAATCATTCATTTAACCCAAGAAACTTTTATGGGTTCAGCAGCAGAAAAGATGTTACCCGAAACTGAATCAAATCATTAACATTCTGAATAGTGTAGGAATGATGGACAATTTCCTGGATCTAGCCCAAGAAACTGGATGGGTTCAGCATCAGAAAAGCTAGCCCAGTCTCTACTTTTTCATCTCTCTGGGTTTGCCCAAGAGTCAAAATCAGCCCAACAAGGGATACCCAGGAATCTGGCCAAGGTTTTTTACTAGGAAAAGCACACGTGAACAAGAGATAGAAAAACCGAAAAGGACTGTTGACCTATTGTTCGGACGGACGGCCAGATAAGGCAAAAATGCAGAGGCAAGAAAATCCATGAAAAACCCAAGCAGTGGTGTTTACTAAAATTAGCTGAGAAGTCATCGTTGGGACACGTCTCCGCACTGTAAGCTCAGAAACTTGGTTCGACAGAAGGTGACGTCTTTGTAAGCTTTGTCTGTGGGACTTGGTAAGTCGAGCTTCTTCAGCCTTTGAAAACACTCTGCCCCGTTAGATACACCAACACCACCCAAAAAAATCCCATACCTTTTTTCTTCATCGCAGTTTATTGTTTGGCCTCTTCGGCTGAACTCCAAGAATCTTATCTTTACCCTTTGTTTCCCTTTTCAAGGATTCCTTTTTTGTCGTCGTTTTCTGTTCAGTTTCTCCAGCTCGAACCACTCTGGGATTCTGTTTGGATGCCGAGAAATACTAGAAAATTAGAAGAAAAAAGATAAACTATTCACTCCAGAGGGACCAGGCTGCTTTCTTTTGACCCGTATTAGACGTCGGTTTGGCTTTATTTTGCGGGAACTGAAGCTCACTTCTTGAAAGATTTTGTTTCTTTTCCCCTTCTTTCAACTGGCGACCAAGCTCTCCCCATATCCAACAAATGGCCTTTGCTCGTCAGTTCACCTCGTTGGCTGAATTATCTTTGCCTTTTCAAAGCCACCGATTTCTGGCTCCTCAATTTTATCAAACTTTCTTTTGGAGACATAGTCTTAGAAGAATTTCAACGAGGATCTGCAACCACCAAAATCCGAGCTTTGTTCTTAGGAAAATACAACCGAAAACAAGAGAGTGTAGGCTGTTTAAATCGGTGGAATTGGACCAATTTTTAACAAGTGATGATGAGGATGAAATGAGTGAAGGCTTTTTTGAGGCAATTGAAGAACTGGAGAGGATGACAAGGGAACCCTCTGATATTCTTGAAGAAATGAATGATAGGTTGTCATCAAGAGAGTTACAGTTGGTTTTAGTTTACTTTTCTCAAGAAGGGAGAGATTCTTGGTGTGCACTTGAAGTCTTTGAGTGGCTCAAGAAGGAGAATAAGGTTGATAATGAGACAATGGAACTTATGGTTTCTATTATGTGTAGTTGGGTCAAGAAGTTGATTGAAGGAGAGGGTGATGTTGGTGATGTGGTTGACCTCCTTGTGGACATGGATTGCGTGGGGTTGAAGCCGGGTTTTAGTATGATTGAGAAGGTGATTTCAATGTATTGGGAGATGGAGAAGAAAGACGGAGCTGTTGTGTTCGTGAAGGAGGTTTTGAGACGGGGAATTTCATATGAAGATGAAGATGGTGAAGGACAGAAGGGAGGGCCAACTGGTTATCTTGCTTGGAAGATGATGGTATGTTCTCTTAAGCTTTCATATTTTCCTATCCAGATATTCTAGTTTGTGTGTTAGAGATTAATTTCGTGTGCTTTTTGTGTAATAGAGAATTGGTTGAATCAAATTTGCTTGTTAGTTGGATTTTTCATTGTTATTCCTTTTGTTGATAACTTGGTTATGTTTCCTTCTTGTTCTTGGAATTAATGGTGGCTGCTTTCTATGTTTTGTCATTAGTTAGTCCTTCTTGTTTTTGTTTGTTGCCTAAGTGTTCATTACTTTCTTGATTGTCTATAACTATATTTTGATCCCTATGTTATACTAGTTAGAACTTTATGCTTTTATATGCAGAATGCCTACAGTTCAATGTTGTTTTTCTCTTCTGCTGATTATCTTCAATGGTTTCTGAATTGGGCTTTGTCATTCTTCATTATACTCTGCACTGAAAACAAGTTCTTAATGTCTCTCACAAAGTCACAGTTTATTGCCATTCCAGTGTGTATCTGTTAGACAGATTGTATTCTCATTCTGTGTCAATAACCAATCTACCTATGTTCTGCCAGGTTGAGGGTAACTACAGGGATGCCATCAAATTGGTGATTGAGCTTAGAGAATCTGGGTTGAAGCCTGAGATTTACAGTTACCTCATTGCAATGACAGCAATAGTCAAAGAGCTTAATGAATTTGCAAAAGCCTTGCGTAAGTTGAAAGGTTTTGCAAGGTCTGGTTTGGTTGCTGAACTTGATATGGAAAATGTAGAGCTTATAAAAAAGTATCAATCTGATCTTCTTGCTGATGGACTAAGATTGTCTAATTGGGCAATTCAAGAGGGAACTTCTTCACTTTTTGGGTTGGTTCACGAGAGGCTTCTTGCTATGTATATTTGTGCTGGCCGTGGACTTGAAGCTGAAAGACAGCTGTGGGAAATGAAACTTGCGGGTAAGGAGGCTGATGGAGACCTTCATGACATTGTTTTAGCTATTTGTGCTTCCCAAAAGGAGGCTAGTGCCATATCACGATTGCTTACTAGAATGGAAGTTTCAAGCTCTCTACGGAGGAAGAAAACTTTATCGTGGCTATTGAGAGGTTACATTAAAGGAGGGCACATTAGTGATGCTGCAGAAACAGTGATTAAAATGCTTGATTTGGGCTTACATCCAGAATATCTAGACAGGGCAGCTGTTCTGCAGGAACTGAGGAAAAGGATCCGACAGCCTGGAAACATCGAAACTTATGTTAATCTCTGCAAGCGACTATATGATGCGAGTTTGATCGGACCTTGCCTTATATATCTGTATATAAAGAAATATAAGCTTTGGGTTATAAAAATGCTTTAAAAGCTGATGAATGGCGATGACAATCTTGAACCCAGATTTCTTTTTGAAGCAGTATACTTTCTGGGTCAAGAATTCATTGGAAAAACACTGGAGTTTTGTAAAGGTGAATTTTGTATAGCTTTAAGTGGCCCTGGAGTCAGTATAAGGAACAAGGATGGTCGGTAAATATGCAGATCAACATTGAACACTGCAAATACATGTTGAGCATTTTGTTCTAGGGCGTCATGTAAATACATGTATTATACATAATAAAGAATTCTCCTCAAAATGTAACTAATGTGACTACCGCATTTGTGCTACAGATACGTTCTTGCATTATTCCCTTCCCTCTTTATTCCCTTGAATATATCATAGTTCCATCGGAGCTTCCTATACATAATATGAACCCGGTGATCTGCTAGTCTCCTGCACATGTTACAATCAAGCTCTGATCTTTTCTGATTGCAGCAGCTATCTTCACTTTATTTGCAATCTGTCCATTTCATTGTATTCATGACAACATAAAATGAAGAAAAGTTTTTGATATACATTAATACTTTGTTTAAGGACAGTAAAACTCTTAACCACAAGTTTAGGATGCAGTCCTAACTCTAACTACAAGTACGCCCGCTCGCAGCCTCTAGGATTAGACAATCCCACCAATAATTGTAATTTATTGCTACTAAAAAGCATAGACCATTCTACCAAAACAAAGAGTGATATAATGACCAAACTAAACATTAGGAAGTAAAGAAAACCTAATGTTACGTATGTTGTATGTCATCAAATGTTCTCGCATGAAATTGGCATTACCTAATTTAGCTTCACTTAACTAAAGCAAGAAATGCGGTTGTTAAGGATATATTGTTAGTGATGTTGGTAGCTCTCAACTGCAGGGAATATGGTATAATTCTCAGCTACTACTTGGATGATGTATATACCTTACCCCCTCGTCTGCACATGTTGGCAAGGAAGAGCAAAGAGATTTCGCTTCTTCTTGCTCGTGTCAACCATTACTCTTAGCTGCCGATTTTCTCGTTTAGATTGCAAGGGGTCAATCCTTTTCCATCTCATCCTTTCACCGCCGCCTGATAAGAACAAAAGCAGCTCTAGAATCTAGACTATCCAGTTCTTCATCGTCTGTGTTTTACACTCTACCAGAGAACTGGCAAGACTGGGACCATTGATGATTGAAAATCAGCAGTGAAAAATGTATATTGAGTTGGTAAAATCATCTCATTATGGCTAAAATTCGGTCAAACCAATAAATTTTTTTCAACCCTGTTGGTGTTAAAAGGGTTTTGGTTTGTGGCTTCCTTCATAGAACTGCAAAGATTCTTAGAAAACCTTGATTTAACAGTTCATGGAAATTTGCACTGTTTTGTTGCATATTGGGCCTGCTCCTCTCTCTCTTTCTCAATCAAAATGTCCAGGCAAGAAAACAGGCTGATTGCAGAATTCTCACAGGGGGGCCTAGCCACGTGATCATACTGTCTTGGCTCTATGCTCCTCCTTTTCTACCAGGATATATTCTGTTGTTGGGCACCTTTTTTGGCATATGGTATTGCAACTTGTAAATTATGTCTATAAACATTCTGGAGATGTTCACCAGAACCTTAAGTCATTTATTCACCCAATCAACTTCAGAACCTCATCACGGAAGAAAGAGAACGGTTAATTTATGAAAAAAGATGTACTTAGATCTATTTGGCTACCTAACCTTTCAAATAATTTGGTCCAATGTTTTCATTCCTCCATTTTTAATTCTCATTTGTTTAGAGAATCATTACCAATGTATCTTGGCATATGCATGGCACTTGGCAGATCTACTTTATAGTTTAATGTGATTTAATTAATGGGGTTGCGCCTTGTTATCTTAATCTATTTTCTATTGGTGAATAAAATTATCTTAATAGGTTAAGAAAATATGCAGGAACATCCATGATTTAGACATCTGAACCAATAGCAGCACACCAAGCTATTAGTCTTTTCTGCTACAGGAGGACAGAATACTGTTTCCTCTTTTTTTTTTTGGTTTAACATTTATTCTTGATAGAAATGGTGTCTGCCAGAGAAAAACCAAACTTACTAAGGAAAATGAACACATAATGGAAGATATCTGCTTTATCACATTTATTGGCCTATTTTTTTTGTTGGACAACTATATTTGAAGCTTAATCTCTTCGACTCAAATTGCAGTCAATCCTCGACAAACATAAATATTTATGATATCACGGACATGAACAATACTTTAAATATAAATCCTGACATTGTATTTCACCACAAAGAACTGTTGGCTTGATGGATAAAGTCTGGCCTAAATACATGTGGTTCTTGTCATGAATTACTCCATTTCCTTTGTTGAATGATTAAGCACCAAACATCTTAAATTTTGAACGAGATTGTCGTTGAAAATTTGAAAACAGCATCCTCAACTGTAGGATCTGTCTAGTATTTGATGAGACCCATGACCATATTACATTACATGTAACATGATCCATAGGGCAACCAAAGCCACCCACCTTTGCTTAACCTTTTGAGATATACCCAATTTAATCCATCTTTTCTAATGTTAATATATCAATAGTTAAACCTTAAGTTACCTTCATTAGAAGAAATCAACTTATGAGCACCCAGTTGACAAAGTTGAGTTGGTCCCAGTTCTCATCTCCCCTTTGATGCTGACATGGTATAATCCATTGGAAACCGGCTCCATCCTGGTCTTTGTTTTGGCATTGGAGTTAGCCACCAAATTAGCCATCTTTCTTTCTGGTAACACCAACACCAAAACTGCCAAAGTTTTATAATAATAAGGCTCACTGTTTTCCATAAGAAAGAGAGAGAGAGAGAGGGAGGGAGAAAGCTCAGAAGAATCTATCCTATGAAAGAAAGAGAAAGGAAACTCAAAGAGTAGTACTTGTTGCAAAATTTTTTTCTTCCCTTTGTTGGGCTTCTGCCCCTGCATCACACCTTCCCCTCTCTGTTTCCCTGGTGCTTGAAGAAGGAAAGAAAGGAGGTAAACAACCATTTTTTTCTCAAAGCTCTTTTCTTTCTGTTTTGTTTGTTGATTTTTTTAGCCAAAGACCAGACATTTCTATGTCAGTAGAAGTTAGTAAATTTTGCTTGAAAGAGTGAAGAAAAACCACCATATGGTATATACTGAATAGAAAATGCGTGGCATTAAGCTAATAGAAAGATTCAAAAGCACTCAAGTTCATGCCTTGAATCCACCAGATACCACTGTTGTTAACACCACTGGCTCTTCTTCCACAGCAGGTAAGCTTAATAATCATAGAGTCAAATTTATAGGGTCAAAACTCAAATCCAATAAAGCCAGTTCTGTCTCAGCAGCTAAAACTCTGCTTCCTTTTGGACTCCCTCGAGCTGACCTTCTTGAACCACCCATAGAACCTCACTTAAAACAAATTCAATTAGTAGAAACCTTAGCTGATCTTTACCGCCGGTTCGAAACTTGTTTAGAATCAGAGAAATCATTGATATGCATTGAACAGTACTCATTTTTGGGTAGCCTCGGTGATCTTAAGTTACTGAGAAGGTGCCTCCGTGTTGCAAGGCAACATGCCTTTGACGTGCACTCAAAGGTAGTTCTATCAGCTTGGTTAAGGTATGAGAGGAGAGAAGATGAGCTTGATGGCGTATTTCCCATGGATTGTAGTGGGTTCATTCTTGAATGTCCCAAGGCTGCTCTGGTATCTGGGTACGATCCAAATACAATTTATGACCACTGCAAGTGTTATCAAGAGTGTACCAAGTCTGCTGATGCGCAAATCTCTAAGGGGAATGAGTGTTTGACATTGGAAGAAGATAGTGATATTTCCTTTTATGTTTGCAATGAGGAGATAAATTGTATTCGATTTAAGATTGCTGCACTTTCCAGCCCATTTAAGACAATGCTATATGGGAGTTTCATAGAGTCAAAAAGTTATAAAATTGATTTTTCTCAAAATGGTATCTCTGTAGAGGGAATGAGAGCTGTGGATTTGTACAGTAGGAATAGGAGGGTGGATTTGTTTTCTCCTGAGATTGTTCTGGAGCTCTTATCTTTTGCAAATAGGTTCTGTTGTGAGGAAATGAAGTCTGCTTGTGATATTCATTTGGCTTCTTTAGTAAGCTGTATAGAGGATGCATTGGTCCTTATTGAATATGGGTTAGAGGAAAGGGCAAATGTTCTAGTAGCTTCATGTTTGCAGGTGCTGCTAAGAGAGCTCCCAAGTTCTCTTTATAACCCCAAAGTGATGAAAATATTTTGTAGCTTTGAGGCAAGGGAGAGATTGGCATCAGCTGGGCACGCTTCTTTCTTCTTGTATTATTTCCTAAGCCAGGTGGCTATGGAAGAAAATATGGTGTCAAATGCAACAGTGATGTTGTTGGAAAGGTTGAGAGAATGTGCCACAGAAAAGTGGCAGAAGGCTCTTGCTTTGCATCAACTGGGTTGTGTGTTGCTCGAGAGAAAAGAGTATAGAAGTGCTCAATATTGTTTTGAAGCAGCTACAGAGGCAGGTCATGTTTATTCATTAGCTGGTATGGCAAGATCCAAGTACAAGCAAGGGCAACAGTATTCAGCCTATAAGTTGATGAGCTCACTTATCTCTGAGTATAAAGCAGTTGGGTGGATGTACCAAGAACGGTCTTTGTATAATGTTGGGAAGGATAAGATTGCTGATTTGAACATTGCAACTGAATTGGATCCCACCTTGTCATTCCCATATAAATATAGAGCAGTCTCAAAGGCAGAGGAGAAGCAAACTAGGGCTGCTATTTCAGAGATTGACAGAATCATTGGATTCAAGCTTGCACCAGACTGCCTAGAATTGCGAGCTTGGTTCTTCATAGTAATTGAGGATTATGGAAGTGCTTTGAGAGATATTACAGCACTGTTAACTTTGGAGCCAAATTACAGGATGTTCAATGAGCAAATAAGCGGGGATGATTTGATTGAGCTCCTAAACCATAAGGTTCAGCAGGGAAGTCAGGCTGACTGCTGGATGCAGCTTTATGAGCGATGGTCTTCTGTAGATGATATTGGCTCTCTAGCTGTCATTCACCAGATGCTGGTTAATGATCCTGGAAAAAGCCTCCTGAGGTTTCGGCAATCTCTGCTTCTTTTGAGGTAAGTTTTTTCTTATCAAGTTTTTGTTTAGGTGTCTTATTGAACTGCAATTCTTGCTCTGTCTATGGATTTTTAATAAGGTTGTTGGATTTCTAGAATCCTTTGGTCTTCAAAATAGACATCTGGATTTTTTAGAATCCATAGTGATTCAAATGCTGTCTTATACAGGAATCATGTTGCTTTAAGTTGAGATAATAGACTTATACCTGTGTACAGGATATTGGTGTCATGTCTTGTTCTGTTTTCTTTTAGCTGATGTCTTTTTCCGTTCAAAGTTTCCTGTTTTGGGATGTAATTGTTCTCAGCTTTTATCCTTCTATATTTGATGAGATGAAGAATACTGAATATCAATTAACATTGCAGGCTAAATTGTCAGAAGGCTGCTATGCGATGTTTGCGATTGGCTCATAATCTTTCTAGTTCTGAGCACGAAAAGTTAGTTTATGAAGGATGGATTTTATATGACACTGGCAATCGGGAAGAAGCTCTTGCTAGAGCTGAGAAGTCCATATTGATTCAGAGGTCATTTGAAGCCTTTTTCCTGAAAGCGTACACATTGGCAGATTCGAGTCTGGATCCTGAATCTTCTTCTTATGTCATTCAACTTCTGGAGGAAGCCCTTAGATGCCCTTCTGATGGTCTTCGGAAAGGACAAGTGAGTAAATCTATGTTTGGACTCTGTCATTTGACCATCATCATACATATTTGATTGTCTATGGTAATATTTGTGCAGGCACTCAATAATTTAGGCACCATCTATGTGGATTGTGGTAAACTGGATCAAGCTGCAAACTGCTATATGAATGCTCTTGAAATCAAGCATACAAGAGCTCATCAAGGGTTAGCACGTGTATATTTATTAAGAAATCAGCGAAAAGCTGCATACGATGAGATGTCCAAGCTAATAGAGAAGGCACATAATAAGGCCTCAGCATATGAAAAGCGATCTGAATATTGTGATCGTGAGATGGCAAAGAATGATCTCAACATGGCAACAAAACTGGATCCACTTAGAACATACCCATACAGATACAGGGCAGCTGGTAATTTTCTAATTTCTTTTCTCAGTTTATGAAATATGATTCTGGTTGGAGACCCATATTTTTCCTTGGTTCTTGAGCATGCATGACTTCTTGCTTACAAAGAAAGACTCATTCTGAATCCGAGAAATAGCTGAACTTCAAAGATTTTTGGGACTCTTTAGGTTAAGTAGGTTGAGTGCTTCTTGCTTCTTGCACCAATTGTCACTGTTGGCAAGGTGTACATGATCAATCACTCTAAGCAAGTCTTCCCTTAGAGTTCTATAGGCACCCATTTCCCTATTCTTAATGACTTGATTATAAGAAAGGACATGAAGTACATATCTAGATATGTTGTAAAGATGGAACATCGATCTTTTACTGGCCTAGTTTTCTTTGTGCCAAGAAAAAATGATCTTCTTCCAATTTTCTATTTTAATATATAGCAGGGGGATAATATTTCTGTAATCATACTGTCTGTTTCTATTGGCCCCAGTTTTTGTTTATTTTATAGAAAATTTTTTACTTCAATACATCTTTGTCATATGAGAAATTTAAAATCAGTGTTGACATGCGGCATTATTTTATTATCAGTGCTAATGGATGACCAAAAAGAAACTGAAGCAGTTGAAGAGCTTTCAAAGGCCATAGCTTTCAAGCCTGACCTGCAAATGCTTCATCTTCGAGCAGCATTTTACGAGTCAATAGGTGATCTCAACTCGGCTCTCTGTGATTGTGAAGCAGCTCTCTGCTTGGACCCAAACCATATGGATACTCTTGATCTGTATAACAGAGCACGGGACCGAGCCACCCATCCACAAGAAAATGTGAGAGGCATGGGGAGTTAGTTGTCAGCAACAAGGAAAAGAATCATGGAGTCTTTTCACATAGCTTTGTTTCCTTCCTGGAAATGATGGGCTTGTAAGCATGTAGCTGCTGAATGACAATGGTTATTAAGACCATGAGAGTTGCGTGTAAATATGAGCATTATGGAACTAACGATATGGTGAAATAGAACACGCAGCCTATCCTCCATCTTCCTGGAAATCATTAGTTTCATGCGACAGAATTGATTCTTCATGATAGTGGCAAGAGATGCAGGTTAAAGAGTTTACAATGTTGTAACTCTAGTCATTGCTTACAAAAAAAAAAAAAATGGTATACAGTTCACCAAATATCTTATCATTCGAGAAGGACTTCTTGTCATTACTACTCTTAAATCGTCTTGTACATGAACAAGATTTAAACAGGCTTAAATCTCATTTTAGCTTGTAATTTTTGGTTCTTTTATCTTCTTTTGCTTGCAATTTGGTAGGCCTTCTGGTAAACTTCTCCTTTTCTACCAACTGAATCTCTCCCTCCATGTTCCTCTCTCTCCCTCTCTCTTTTGTCCCTCAAATGATATAGTTCCAGTCTATTTCCAACAGCTCTCCAAGGCCACTTGACTTCATGCTTAATGAAGAAGATGATAGAAAGTAGAAGAGTTTCGGAGGTAAGAGTGATCAGATGGTTTAAAACATACTGATACAGGATAAAGGGAAGAGAATCAACATCTATTCATCTCCCAAGCTGTTGTACTGGAATTTATACAACCCATTTTAACATATGAATGAACAAATGAGGAAATGGAAAGGGAAAAAAAAACGAAAAGAATGTAGTAGCAGCAAACCAAGGCCAGCAACTCTTCCTCTCTCAGTATATACAAAGAATCATTTCTCCTTACCAGGCATTAGATTAGAGAAACCAGAATCTACCCGAAGCTCCATATGGTTCAGAACCCAACAACAAAAACACGGAAAAAAGAGAATGCAAATTTATTCAGGTTTCAACTTCACTGATCAACTTGCTTCTGTAGACAGGATTTCAAGCTCGGCCCACCAAAGGGGAGATAGTTTTGGAGTTGCTCCATCAGGTCCCATTGCTGTGATCTCTTTCAACTTAGCTGCGATTTCTCTCATTGTTGGTCTCTCTTTAGGATCAGGATGAACACAACTTTTAATCACTTCAAAAAGTTTCTCTAGCTCATCTTCTTGGAAAGATTTAAGAGTTGGATCCACCATTTCTTTCAAGGGTTGGTCCCTTCTCAAATAGTCGGAGGCCCAGTCTGCAAGAGAGCCATTGTCAACCGAATATGGGATCCTACCAGTTATCATTTCAAACAATATTACACCGAAGCTGTAAACGTTGCTGTCTGCATCTGCTGATGGGGATTCTAAGAGCTCCATGGTAGCTGATCCCACCTTGGCTGCGGTAGCATTATTCATGAAGCTGAAATCAGATATTTTGGCAGCATAGTCTTCAGTCAGATAGACAGAGCAAGACTGCAGGTTTCTAGGGGCTATAGGTGGAGTTAGCTGATGCATGTGCTCAAGGCAGTATGCTACTCCCATGGCTATTCTCAATCGCATTCCCCAGTCCAAGTGCTCGGCTTCTTGTACTGCAAGAAATCCAGAATTCAGCATCATACAAGCCATTATCAGTTTATTTGGAATCATTTCATAAACACTCTTCTTATGCTACAGATTAAAGGGTTAAAAGGACTTACTATGTAGATGCTCAAAGAGTGTTCCATTAGGAGCATACTCAAAAACCATCATTCTTGTGAAAGGCACATTTTCTTCGCAATAGCCGATGAGGTTCACAAAATTCTTGTGGTTCACTTTAGACAATGTGTCTATCTGAAGGAATGAAATCATCGAGGTTCAGCAATGGTCTAGGAAGTGTTTTAAAGACTACAGTGATTCATGATATGGCAGTACCTTCTTTCTAAATTGTGTTTCTAAATTCTTTGACCAATCTTCACGAGATGCAACTGCAGTTGATGTCACGGCTATTTCAACCCCACTTGATAGAGTTCCCTTATAGACTGTGCCATCCGAAAAAGTGCCAATTATGTTGCTGAAATCTTCACAGGCTGCTTCAAGTTCTGATCGCTTGAGCTTTGGTGCACCTGAAATGCAGACACCAATATAAAGATGATGCAAATCTGTAGACTATGCTGATACAGAGAGAGGTTCCAAAAACCCCATCTTCGTTTCACAAAGAACAAATTTAATCCAAAATTCTGAGCCAAAAGGCACATAGAGTAGTTTTGCCAAAGAGTTCGATGTAAATTGCCTAAAAGAATGCCTTTTGGGCTACATATATTTATAGCAAGAAATGCATGCGAAGTATTGTGAAACGAAGGAAACATACCTGTTACAAATGCCTTCTGCAGCTGCCCACTTAATCCAGTGGCCCAAGGTTTTACGGTAACTACCTTGCTACTTCGGAAGAGGACAATGCCTAGGACTGAAATCAAAACAAACACAGAACCCCCAATACTTGCAACCAAAACTAGAACCATATGATGCTTTATGTCAGAACTCTCATCTGCTATTTGGCTTGGAGTTGAAGCAGGGAAATTGGTAGGGACACCATGTGATTGTGGTGGTTCAGAGATAAATACTGGTGGATCAACAGGAGGTTGTGAAGCTGGAGTCGGTGCTAGTGCAGGTGAAGGTGAAGGTGGCAAAAAGATACTAGAGGGGGACGCTGCTGGAGACGAAAATGGCGACTCCAATGGAGATAGAGATGGTGACAAGGATGATGGTGAAGGTGACACTGAAGGTGAAAATGGGGATTCTGATGGTGAAGACAGATGATTAGGTGCAATTGAAGGTGATGGTGACAGTTGGGAATCCCTTTCATTGGCTTTCACTGCATTTGAGGTATCTACTACCTGCTGCAGCCGCCTCCAGTGAACTACATCTTCTGGCTGCGCAATGTTCCTAGCAATGAGAAGATGTCATGAAGCAAATGGCTAATACACTGTAGCAGCATCTGAAGATAGTGTGTCAATTTCACTTGCTTACCGAGGAAAACCTCCATTTTTACAAGATGGTCTAGTAGCACCATTAGTCAGCTGATTCTCATCTACTTGAAATTCGGAAAGCTTCTTAACCTCATTCAATTCAGGTGCTAGGCTGCCAAGAAACTCATTGTTGTCGAGTAAACTGCATCAAGAACAAATTGGAAAAAAAAGGACTAAATAAAAAGCCGCAATAAAATAAAACTGAACATAAACAACCTGAAAAGAGGATCTTACAGAGTTGTGAGGGAAAGATTATTGCCAAAATTAGATGGAAATGGTCCACTAAAGTTATTGTATCCTAAATCCAACACCTCCAGCTCCTTCAATTCCCAGATTTCTTCAGGAACGGTTCCTGAAAAAGAATTGTTGCGCAATATGCTGCAATTGTGCAAGATCGAAAGCAGCAGTAAGAAAATGGTTTAGATAAAGAAGATTTGTCAAAAGTATAAATCAACTAATGATAAGACTTACATAGATTTTAAATACCCCAGCTTCCCAACCTCAGGTCCCAGGGTCCCAACAAGGCAAAGATCTTTCAAATTTCTGCAAGGAGCATAGATCTGACTTCAGGGTTACCATCTAAACTAGATATTTTTGGAATCACTTCATCAAAAAACAATGGAATGAAAAGCCAGGAAACTGCAACAACAGGTAAGTTATACATCATATGGAAGCAATAAGCAGTTGGTTATCTTATCAATATCTTAGCTTTATATCCAATGCAATTCTTCATGAGCAACTTCTACATCAGGCAACAACCAAAACCCTTTTTACCCCTTCAGAGAAAAATCACTCTGAGAATCAACAAAGAGCCAAATTCCAGTAATTGACTCTGCATGCCTTGAAATTGTTAATCAGCTTGCCAAGACCTGGAATCTAAGATGACCCAACGAACTACCATTAACAAAAGGGATTCTGAATGTTTTCCTATCAACAATATCTCCCCCTAAATCTTTACAAATTTGGATCTAATTCTGTAAACTATACTAGGTACTCTAATACTAAAATTTACAAACAGAAACAAGCTACATTAGTTCTAGGATAGCTTAGTTTAGAAAGTATAATGGCAGACGATTATCCAGAACATTAACCGTAGCCTCTAATTTGTATAATTATATGAAAATGAGCAGATCTTCAAACAAAATAACACCAAAGAGTGAGAAAATTTGCAGGAGAAGAGAAACTCACAGAATGACTACTTTTCCATCGGAGCACTCGACCCCGAACCAAGAACAGGGATCAATCTCTCCATCATTTTCCTTCCAGTTCCACAAAGCACCAAAAGGGTCGATCACCACTCTCTCTCTGAACCTCAACAAAGCCAAACCTGTGCCATTTTTTACACACACACACACAGATATATCTGTTTCAGGGCCTCAAGAAACTGTACGGACATGCAAAGCTAGCCACATGCCATGGTCGTTGGTATATTACCTTCACTGTTGGAAGCCGAGGAAAAGCTCATGTTCTGATCAAACAGTGACAAGACCAGCATTAACATCATCCTGAACTTGAACAGCTTGAATCCCCACCGTCCATCCATGTCCCAACAAGAAGATTTCCAAGGCTTTTCCTATCAACTTTTGAGAAAACAAAGAGATTCAAATATATATTACAGACAGAATGATACAAAGACTATTACAGAGCTTCTTCGAGCCTGCTTAGAGGCTGCTAGCAAATTTGGACGAAAAGAGAAGAAAGCGCGTGTGCATATCGGTGATTATTTATTATATGAAATGAAACCGTTTGTAAGTTAAAACCGAATAAACTTCTTCAACAAGACCCAAAGACATGGAGACACTCACGGTTTTAACAGAGACAAAAGAAAAAGAAAATGTAAAACTGGGTTCTTAGTTTGGTCTTCTTCGGCGGATTCACAAGCTGTTGGAATTTTGATTTGTCTGCTTGCTGATGGGATTGACCCTCTCCTCCCTTTCCATATTTATAGCGCCGTCCTGTGAAATCCCCCCACGTGCCTTTCACATGGTGAATATTCTTCTTTTCTTTTTCACTACTGCCTAGGTAAACAGTTTCATTGTTTTGTTAACTCACTTGTTCAAAAATTGTCTGAAAAATAAAACTTACTGCACCATTTTTAAAGTTTAAAATGCTGGAAGAAAAAATATGGAGAATTTCACAAAATCTGACAACTCAAGTAAAGCTCAACCCAGGGCTTGTGTTAGTAAGGGATGAAGATGGATATCTTATTATCGGGGAATTCTTATTACTCAATCCTATTATATACAATTCAGGTGTTTTATATTTAGAGTTGAAATTGTATCTATTTTAAATTTAAATAAAGCATTGATATTATTTTTTTTGAATATATGATATTTAAATTCAATTATATTTTTATCTATAGTATTGAATATTTGAATCCAAACATGATAAATACGCATATGTAACGTAATCATTTCTTTTTATAAAGAATTTTTAAATTAATTAATCTATTTAAGAATTAACCATCATTTGTTTGTCAATAATCTATGCCACAATGTCTTTAACAAGTCAGACACCCCAACATAAACTAAACAATGTTTTTCATTTTTTTAACAGATTACCATACTTCCTTGCCGTCTTCTGACTGGTTGTGGTGTCTAAAAAAGTCTAACCCAAAACTTAGGACATGTTAGAACCCATGCTCAGCTGTCCGAAAATCTGAACCAACTTTCATTGACCCTGATCTCAGGACTGGTACAAAGAGAGCCAACCTGAATGGATCAGGCACATTCCCAACTTCACTTACATTTCCAACGTGCCTGTCAGCTGTTGAAATGGTCATTTTCAAAACCTGTTCAATCCTGGCCTGCACAGGACAAGCCAGTAGAAGATAACTTGGGATCAAATAATTCAACAAAATAAAATATTTTTATACCCCACTTGGATTTTTGCCAGGTATATCAAATTAAATAATATTCAACCTCCCCCAAAAAAAAAAGAGTGAACAGAAAGATACCCATATGTTGTAAATCTGATAATAATTTAATGTGGAGAACATGCTTTGAAGGTAAGTTCCAAAGGTTGGGAAAGAGGGTATAATTTGTGCATACTATGAAAGGTGAGAGACAGAAAATGATGTCTAAGCTTCTGTGAATATGATTTTGATGGCTCAGTGTTACTTTGTAATTGTTCTAAATGTGTTTTATTTCTGATAAATTCATCTTTAATTAGCTGTAATTTTTAATTTGTTTTATTTACCAGTTGCCTGGTGATGGATCATAGGCATGCTTCTTAAGGCACAATGACCCCTGACCTTTACTTGTAAGGTATAAAAGACATGTTCCTATTATGATTACATGAAGGAAACCTCGTAAGACGAAATTAACTACTCACTTAATTGACTAATTGATCAACTAACTTGTTCCAAAGACAAAGTTTAAACCCAAGATTACATTTTGAGTAATTAACAATGGATATTAGTGGATTAATTCTAAGATTTGGAATGCTTAGTTTGAAATATTCTATGGTTAGGACTTGGGAGGAAGTTCAAATAAAACAAGGGTTACCTTTTGCAAAATGTAAATTTGGATTTATTTTTTTACTGGTATATAGCCTTTACGTAAATGTGGAAAAGGTAGACAAAGCTAACTCCATTGGTGCATGACAACAAGCCATTTGGTGCACCGAAGAAATTGACAGTCCAGCGTACAAAAACCAAGAACCAATTTGTTAATTTATGTTTGGATTGTCTGATATTGAGCTCTGTATTTCTAACTTATGATTACACATGGAGAGCCTCAATGGGGGGCTGGACCCATGGCCGGACCACCACCACCAGCACACTAGGTGTAGAGGGGGTGCAAAGCCTTGTGCCACGGTCTGGTTTGTGGGCCATAGTTACTTAAACCTGAATGCTTCTTCTTCCTCCTCTTCTAGGTGTCTGGTTTATGAGTAGAGTCGGACTCATGACCTGAAAGTGGGCTCGGTTTGTTCACCTTGTAGAATAGACAAGACAACCTCCCTGGGACGAGAAAATGCCGCACGACCTTTTCTAGCTGTGACATTTTCGTGCTCCATGTGAATATTAAACATATTTATCCTTTGATTTGTTATATTCATGCAAAGTCTTAATCTATAATACAAAGTTAAACAGCCGTCAGATATTGTTTTGCTGATATTTCTTACATGTGACGTGTAACCTGATGAAGATCATCAGTCAACCGACACCAAGAAGACTGGTAGGCCTGGCCCAAATCTTAAGCAGAGAATATTTGTTGTAAACTAAGTAGAGTTGAGATGGGCTTCTTGGATAGGAGAAAACCCAGAAAGCAATGGATTGCAATTTGCTCATCCTGCGCCCAAGAAGGCTCAGCTTCTGTAAGCAGCTTGTCTAGCCATTTTACTTCCTAGGAAAAATCAACTTGAATGACAAGCATTATGTTGAGCAATCGACATGCAAAAGGAGAGAGAAGAGTTTTTAACCTGGAAGCATATGTTCATGCAGTCAGGGTTCCTAGTAGAAAAGAAATGACAAGCAGAATAAGATAAAAATGGAAGACAAAAAGATAACAGTGTTGACCCATCTGAGAGACAGGCCAGCTAATTTCTTTAGACTTCGATTCCATGGTAGTTTCCATTGAAGGCTTTTCAGAAATGTTGCTTTGTAGGTAATTTTCTGTTTGTCTGCATTAGCCATGAGGCTAATCAGATTAGACTTGAAGTCCCTGTCAAGGTGTCCTCCATGCCTATAATTACCAACATCAAGCATAATTTATTCTCTTAATCTTCTATTATCAGTTCAATATTACGATCTTAATCAACTTCTACATCAATATCTCTTTCCGAAAAGGTTACAATCACAAAGTTGACATGTTTTGAGTATTGAGTTCTTTTTCAAAACTAACCTACTCCAAGATGTTAAAATACTCTTTAAAATCACTCTCTGAATATGAATTCACAGCCTTCTCTTTACAGGCACAGATTGCTGCTATTATAAGTAATCAGGGAGGACGACATCAGAGCTTCATGGGAAATTCATAGTTTTGTTTGTTTATTCTGGTAAGGGCTTTGTCTAGTTGTCTTGGCATCCAAGTTTCTGTCAGGAAACAGCCCTGGAAGCAGGAAATTAGAAGTCCTGTCACTAAGGAAGACCCAAGCATGATAATGAAAATGTCCATATTGTATCAGTTTAACAAAAGTTAGGGATGTCCATGGTATAGCAATCTGATCACAATCAGCAAATGTTTGCAGTGGTTATGAAGTAATTGTCCCTTCAACTCAAAAATCATTCTGCCTCCAGCAAACCAACTATGATTGAAGCATTAATCCCAAAAGGATTTAGATAAGACTCAATTCTTTTTGCAGTTAGAATGATGTCTGCTAAAGAAGACACATTTTATCCAAAAATGTGATTTTATTTTCAAATTGGAGCAGATGAATGATTGAATATAGACTGGATTCAAGAGAAAAGAGGGCAGTGGAAACACTAACAGACAAAAAAATGAGAGCAAATAGTGCAGGCATAAGAGGAACATAACAACTGCTTATAAATTTTATATTCTTTTATAGAATTAATAGTAATTTGAATGTTTATGTGCTAAGTCTTTGTTGCTTTACACTGGCAATCTCCCTTTGCACTCTCTAAAAGGAATTCAGCACTACACAAATTTGAGGTATCTGCTGAGACTGTCTACTGGATGCAAGTGATCGATACTAGCTTCTGAGTTCTAAATGATTTTTACTCTATCTCCAGCTAGATACTCTCACCAGGGGAGCTCCCATGTAACCCAGGACCATTTGATTGTTATCCTCTCCATCCGTTCTGACCCAATATGAACTCTCCCCTTCGCTCACCAGCTCCCTGGCCTCCAGATAGTTCTCCCTGCTCAACCTCTGAGGCTGGAAGCCTAGTTCTGAGAGAGAACCACACTCCCTGACAGTTTCTTCCCACTGCTGAGCGTTAGAAAGAGAAGAAAGATGGGGTACCACAAACAAGCATTCCATAGCTATTCTTGCCTCTAGAAGCTGAAATTGTTCCATTGACTCGAGCAAGGCATGGCAGTAGACCATCTGCCCTTCAAAGAAAGAACTGAAACTTCTATACTCAATCCATTTTTCAGCACCAATTCCATTACCAAAAGCAATGACACCTTCGTTGCTGATCAATGCCTTCGCTGTCTTAAGAAAGTGCTCGACATGCTCCACACTCCTCCCTTTTCCCATGTGAGGGAGTCCTACCATGCAATTGAATGCTAACCACTCACTTTTCCTTCCCCTTACCCTCGCCTTTTTAATCTCGCTCACTAAGCCTTCTATGTCCATCTCCTCCACCTCCAATCTAAGACCGAAATTCATTGCATGTCTCCATAGCTGCTTCTTTGTCTCCTCAAAAGTTGTAGGATTGCAACTCCCATCCTCTTCCCCCCATTTTATTGAGGTCAGCCGCAACATTCTCAACCCTTTCCTTCCAAGACCCTCAATCAAAGGGGGCCATTGTATGCCATTGCCAATTTCGAAATCCACAATATGTACTGCAGTAGCATCAGCAGGGATGGCTTCTAGTATGGCTGAATTGGCAGTGAAATGAGCAAACCTACCATAGGGGAAGATCTGATAGAAGGCCATGAAGGCTGCCTCATAATTTTTGCTTGATTCCTGCCCTAGGTAGTCAGCTTGCTTGTCCAATGCTACGGCCAAATAAAACGCAAGGCGTTCAAGGCTGTTGCCAGTTGGAGACGCCTTATCTTTTAGTCGCCTGATAATTTCTTCTGCTAGCTCCATTTGTTCGCTCCCCATGGCGTCCCCATACGCTTTGAGTAGATGAAGAATGACCAATTGGTCATCTACTTCCACATATTCGGCAGGCAAAACCAATGATGCTTGGATTGATGGGACATCCACAGAAACTTCACGTGATAGTGGTGAGAGATTCTGGCTGCCGACATCTTCAGTGAAAATCTGTTGTGAAGAGATACTGCTGTCACTAGCCATCCATTCAGAGAAGTTTTCGCCACCATCAAGCAAAAACTGGTCATTTGAGGGAGCATCACCTTCATCCACACTTGGTAAACACTGTTCCCTTGGTAAGATGCCAAGCAAATGATTTCCTGAAAAGGGGTAACCATGTGTTTGACTGCCATAGAGAGTTGAAGATAACAGTGCAGAAGAAGAAGAAACGTCAGAGAAATCTTCAATGGATACTGATGAAGTGGAAAACTCAAAACTGCTCACTTGGGCATCCATTTCTGCTAAACAAAGTGCTACTTCCTCAAGTTGTGAGTCTATGGGGTTGTAAATTGGCCACCAAGGGTTGAACTCCATTTCCATCATTTCAATGGCAAATAAGATTGGTGTCATTTTTCTTGGAGAAAGGAGCTGTGCTATATATAGCAATGATCAAGCGCCAGGAACAGATGCAGAAAGAAACAATAAAAAATATAGTAAAAAATCCATCACATTGTTGTCATAGATAGACACTTTCCCCATACTTCTATCCCATTGAAGTTCCCATTGAATTCCTCTCACTTTCTTTGGCAGCTTCCGAGGAAGCTTAAAGCTGTGTCCCTGTCAAATGTTCATCCGCTCAAGTCAAGAAGGAAAATTAATTTTGAGAGAGTCCTAAGACACAAACAGCATTATATTATACATTTTTAAGTCGAATTAGATTACCCTTTTACATCAAAATCTCTTTCAAAGAATTATCAATTCATGATCTTAATACTGACGTGTTACAAAATCAAAACAAACCCATCTCATATTTAGATTAAAATAACGGAGGGATAGTGATTTCTTTGATTCTTTCACACAAATCCAAATCAAAGTTTCTTCCAAGTAATAATCATTTTTAATACAAAATTCTTAATGATTATTTAGCATAAGATCCTGGCCATGGCCTTCCAACCATTATATGTATACCATTGACAGAGAAACAAATCAGTTCGGTGAAAAGCATAACAGAGTTTTCATGGATACGTAATGTAATTCTAGCTTTGATTCTTGATATGTAATCTTGCCATCTATGTACTAGGATTTCTTTCTATTATGAAGAAATGATCAAACAATTTCTGCTTTATCTTGGAAACCTGTTGATCTTTTGGCCACAGGATCCTTACCTACCATCCCTTTTTGTCATGACAGATGTATATCAAGCAAGAATTTGCTGTGATCAGCCTTCATGGTGAAAGATTAAAAAAGAAAAATTGTCTCATGTGTTGTATTCCTCCATGATCCCAAGTTTTCTTAAGCTTTTCACTTCCATGGGCTGTTACGTGGTCAAGCAACGCTGTAGATGAGTTACAGACGCATCTTGTAGCCCTCATTTGGCTTCAATTCTGGCGTCTAGTCACTGTCGTTTATGTCATTTTCAGTGTCGATGGCTCACAGATTAAACTGTTCCTGAAGGACTGACGCGTGGTCAGAGTAATGGTTCTGTCCTGGTTTAGAAACCAGGAAATGGGGTCTCTTTACTTTTGAGAAAAGTATCGAATTTGATCAGTTAAGGATGTGGAAATGGATTGAAAACTAATCATCAAGTCGAGGGCTAAGTTTCATCAAGTTTTGCTCTGTCCCGGTGCATCATAACAGCAACCAAGGTCTGAAATTGACGATGAACCCTGGATCCAAGCTCAGCAGGCTGGGATGAACGTTGAAAGTAGTACAAGATTGTTGCTTTCATATTCGGTCATAAAACTTAGTCTCTTCCTATAAACCTAACACCAAATCCACCATTTCACTTCACTTCCATAAGCGAAAAGGGCAACTTCAACTTGCCAGATAACGTTTAACTTGTATAATTAAAGGCTTGGAACTGAATTAAGAGGCCTTTAAAAGCAATTAATTCTGAAACAACCTTCCAAAGTTTCAATGCTTTTAACAATCCCAGCTTTCATCTCCTTTTCAAGCCAGGTACATTACGGAGAGAATCTCATAAACATGCAGGAAACTTCAATTCTGTTTTAACTTCCCTCTCCTCTTCTACTTACCTGTTATGTCAAGTACCCTGCATCAGATCTTTTTCGCTTTTCCCCATCAATGGGGATAACAGAACCTGGAAGATTGAATTCAGGACTTCCTCTTTTGAACAGAAACTGCAAAAAATTTTTCATGTTCCAAAATAATTCCATTTTTCTTACCAGAGTCTACAACATTGAAAAGA
Organism: Theobroma cacao; assembly: GCF_000208745.1. NCBI lineage: Eukaryota > Viridiplantae > Streptophyta > Magnoliopsida > Malvales > Malvaceae > Theobroma > Theobroma cacao. The sequence continues at coordinate 38,075,549 of NC_030858.1, forward strand.
TTTTTTTCCTGTTCAGGCAATGGAAATAACAAGAATTTGCAGAATGACTACAAAAATCCACAGGCTAATGTCAAAAGCTGTACTAAACAAAAGTGAAAAGGAGGATCTCACAAATTTGGTAAAGAAACTATCTCTAACAAGTATATCAACAGCAAATACGACAGAAGACATTGACAGATTTCTTGTTCATCATCAGTAGAGAAAAAGGAAATCCTCTTAACCATAAACAGTAAAAAAAGTTACAGTTACACAAGCTTAAGCCTGCTAAATCCTACTGTTCTCCTCTCTTTTCAATGGTCACTCACTACTTTATAAAGCTAGAAAATACAAAAAGTTACCAAAAAATTACAAAAAAAAAAGTCAGCTCTTACAATCTTAAAGCAACAAATCCTTTGCTTGGGGCCCAAAAAATTAAAAATGGAAAAGAAAGAAAACCAAAAACTACAATTAATTGATCCAAAAATTCCCTTTTATAGTAAAAAGAAAAGAGTTATTTTCAGAGGGGTGCACAAGAGCAAGAAGGGCACCTGACTAGGCCATTTTCGTTGCAGGCCGTACAGTTCTTGAACCCAGATTTTTCAGTGTACAGTTTACGGCTACCGTCGCATTCGTGGCACAGAACGAACCTATAACCTCCGCAGACGTCGCAGGTGCCGGGTTCAGCTGCAGGCAATCCTTCCACGAACTTCTTGAGCTCGCCTGCCTCGTGTAGCTGTCTGATCTCCTCTGCACCTCCCATGTATCTCCCGCCAATGAAAACCCGCGGCAAAGTCAACTTACTTTGACCGAGGATCCCTTGCAACTCGTTTAAGAACCCGGAGTCCATCGACAGATCTCGTTCGTCGATCGAGACTCGGAATCCTCGGAGGATCGATCGGACGGTCTTGCAATCCTCGAATGTCGACCGAACCACTCGGAGGCTCGTGAAGTAAACCACAATGCGCTTGTCGGCGCCCGGGATAGAAATGGAACGATCCGTAACGGAATCCGGGATTTTCCCACAGGAGTCGGGCCTTGTCCCGGCGCGGTCGGGGGCCCAAGCGCGGAGGAGGGAGTTGGCGATTCGCACACGGTGAAAAACATTGGCGGTTCTCTTGGTGGCGGAAGAGAGAGAAGATTCCTCCGTGCAAAGGTGCTGGATGTCTTTGAAGGAAGAGCAGGAGAAGGGAGACGAAGTGTCATGAATCCGCACCGGCGATTTTTTGTTACCCCACGGCCGCCACATTTGATAGCGGTAGAAAGATCAGAACTTTTATTTCCCAAAATTCAAACTTTGCAACACATGAAAACAACACAAGAGAAAGAAAGGATATTCTTTTCCTGTTTTTCTATTCTGGTTCGTTTTGGGTATTTTGAAAGGGGTGGTGATTGAAGGAGCAGCTGCAAAAGCGGGGATTTTTGTTTGTTTTTTGTTTATTTTTTGCTTGCAGAGTTTGGGAAAAAGTGGGCTCTTTCACTCTTTTTAGGTTTGGCTTTGGGGTGGGGGAGGAAGAGGGGAGGAAGAGGTGAGCGGTTAGTTTATTGGCTAAGGTAGTTGGGAGGGTGGGTTTAGTTTAAAGCTTTAAAAAGGGTTTAAAAAGAGGGAAGCGGAGGGATTAGAGGTTGTGATTAGCAGCGGATGGAAATACTTAGCCTAATTATAGATGGGAGGTCCTCTTTTCAATTTCCCATCACTACTCACTAAGATGGGAATCCCCTCCTTCATTACAGACTATTTCCCCTGTTTCCTTCTGTTTTCCAACTCCCAATTTCTCTGCTGTAAATCCTGATTTCCTCTCCTGTAAATTCTGCATCAACCATTGGGAGAGCGGTAAAGTTAAAAGTTGTAATGAAGGGTGTGGTAGGAATTGAGCTTCTTTGACAGTATCAGCACTCATGTTTTCTTTTTTGGGACAGAAACTGACTTGATTTTTCTGATGCCTTAAATCTCACTTCAGCAGCTTGGATCAAGCTTGTTGTTACTCACCAACTTCTGTTAACTTAATTTCTGTCATGAAACTCATTAATTCTTGCCCATATTCAATGGGAATATGTTATCAGAACATTAATGGAAACACGGGCATTTCTCTTGCTCCATCTTTCCCCAGCAAATGCTAGTAAAACCAGTGTTAAAACTTCAACATCTTTTAATAATCCTAACACCTCTTTGCCATTTGAGATTTTAAGGTAGAAGAAAAAAGAAAGGAAAAACAGAGATGGATCCCAGCATGTGGACTTTGGGACCATAGGCCAATCCATAATTACTGTAACAGAGGACTGAACCAATTGTTTCCAAAAAGTTAAAGTTTAAAGATAAAAATTAAAAAAAAAAGGGAAAAAGAAATAACCCACACAATGTGAGTGGGCTCTGAAAAGTTTCACATGGTTGCAGAAGAAAGTGGGAGAGGATAACATAATCCACATGCTGATTGATGGAACCATAAACATGAAAATGGCCTACAAGAAAGAAAAACCTTGTTTTCTCCATACCAAAATTTCCATTCGCCTTTTTGTTTATCAAACTCTGCCAGGACACCCTCCCTTAAGGCAAGTTGTCTTTTCCGTACTCTGGGTCATGTTGGCTTCCATTGTTTCACACTGAAGCATCATCCCTGATCTGAAAACTGGTTTTTTCCTGCCTGGAATTCCTCTACTTAAATCTAGGAAAGGGTTCAATTTCAAATACTAACAAATGCAAATTCTGGGTTGATGCCAGCAACTCGAAATATGAGTAAAAATCTTAGGCAGTGAAGTGTGAATTGTTGACTAAATTTTTAATTTGAGCTGGAACCCAGCTCATGGCAGCTCCATTTTTCTAGAATTTGATCTCTTTTTCTTTGTCTTTCTTTTCCCTTTTTTTTTCTAATTAATAAGCTGGTCGGTTCAATTGTACGTGAATAGGATTGAGTTAGAATTTTTTTTAATATTATATTTTAAAATAAATAAAATATAATATCAAATAGCAATATTTTTATTTTAAACAAATAAAAATGTAAAAAAAGTAAAAAAAAAAAAGAAAATCTTAATTTATTTTACCTTTTAAAAAATAGTCAAAATACTTGAGAAGTTCCTAGGATTTTTTTTTCAATTTAATCTTTTTACTCAAAATCGTAACATTTTAATCTCTTAATTTTAAAAATTATTTTAATTTAATCCTTTTAAAATGTTTTGTTTAAATTGATTATTATAATATTAACGTAGCGCTGACGTGACGTTAGAGGTTAACATAACATATAAAGGAGGTTTTTGGGTGTTGATGTGGTAGTGCCATGTCAGTATATTAAGGGCGACGTGGTACTGCCACATCACATTTTAAGGTTGGGTCGATGACATGGCAATGCTACATCACCATCATGATGACATGATATTATCACATTACTTTATGAGTATGGATTGCCACATATCACGTCAAAAAGCTGTCACTTGTCATATGAATATGAATTACCACGTGTCATATTTATTTTTTAAAAAAACACTTAATAAAATTTTAAGCAGGACCTCTAACAAATAAACCAATATTCTTACCATTACACATAAACTTTTATAATTAATAACATTTTACTTGAATTTCATTTCTTCTTTTCTTTATTTTTTTTCTTTTTTATATATAAAATTACGTCGTTTTGAAACTCTTTTTTTTTTTTATAAAATTACATTGTTTGAAAAAAAATTTCTAAAGAGTTTTTATGGTTATAGTTTTTGAAAGTATAAGAAAGTTCCAAAACAATGTAATTTTATGAAAAAAAAAAACAAAAAAAACAAAGAAAAAAAATTCAAATAAAATATTATTAAAAATAAGAGTTTAAGTGTGATGGTAAAAATATTACTTTATTTGCTAGAGGCTTGATTAAAAATTTTAACAAGTCTTTCTTTCGAAGAATAAGTTGCCATGTGTCAACATCTAAGTGTGTCACGTGGCAACCTTTTAACACATCACGTGGCAACATATTTGACGTGTCACGTGACAATCCATATCCATATATATGACATGGCATGTCATGTCATCGACTTAACTTTGAAGTGTAATGTGATAGTGCCATGTCACCCTTGGCATGTTGGCGTAGCATCGTAACGGTCAATTTGAATAAAAAATGTTAAAAAAATTAAATTAAAATAATTCTTAAAATTAAAAAATTAAAATATTACGATTTTGAATAAAATGATTAAATTAAAAAAATATCCTGATACAGAGACTTTCAGAAAAGAATAACAGTAAATGGCAACATGGAAAATAAAGAGAACTATTAAGGTCATTACAGTCATTAAGCTTTAAACTAATCCATACAACGAAGCTGATTTGTTCGGAGAACGGTTGTGTTGGGGTTTGGGTCGATCGAATTGATCACAGAGCAGAAGGAAAGAGGATCAGAAAAAAGAAGTATGAGCAAAGGGGAAGGAGAAAACTGCGGTAATATTAACATAACAGTGAAGTTCAGTGGAAGATCGATACCGATATCGATAGCGAAGGATTCGACGATCAAAGACCTTAAATCTCATCTCCAGTCTCTCACCAATGTTCTTCCTCGTGGACAAAAGCTCATCTTCAAAGGTTTCCATCTCCTCTTCTTGGTTTGTAATTTATTTATGCTTTTTGGGTTTTGAGTAGATTTTCTTTTTTGGGTGTTTTGAAGGGAAGCTTTTGGTGGATGCAATGACATTGAAGGAATCGGAAGTCATGAATGGAGCTAAGCTGATGCTCATGGCTTCCCAGGGTTTGCACCAAGGGGTATTTTATATCATCTCTCTCTTCTTTTTTGTTTATGCTAATGGGGTTATTGAAAGTATCAAATTGAAGAATTTGTTTAATGAACAGGGCGGTCCTCTACTAAAAGAAGCTCAAACTCGGCCTATTTCAAGGAGGAGTGAGGATGAGTACAAAAAATCTGATGCAAGGTCTGAAGTTTTTATGGATAAGAATCGTTTGGAACGATGGAAAGCTACCGGAGTGGTAGCATTAGCCGAATGCAATTTGAAGGTATTTTTGTTTGATAACCTTTGTTGTTGTGATGATTCAGGCTCATTTCTGTTGAATTTTTACTTATTATAGCTTGAAGAAGCAAGGTTCCTGCTTTGATTAACATTCATAAAGCAAATTGTTTCAACTTTTGATGTTAAGCATCTCCGAAACTTATTCTTGTTGCTTGGATTTCGTCAGGCCATACCTGATGAAGTATGGGCTTGTGGATCTTCTGCAAGAGTCCTGGATGTCAATAACAACTGTATCCAAGATGTGCCCGAAAAGATCAGCTGTTTGAATTCCATTCAGGTAGACAGAACTTTCTCCTCTGTGTTCCAGGAATTCCATTTGAGATACTTGATTAATATTATTCGAGATAATATCATATGTATTAGTGTGTGAATCTGAACATTTTGTAGAAACTTCTCCTCAATGCAAATGGTATTTCTGATGAAGCCATTCACTGGGAAGGACTAACATCTCTGAAGTATCTAACAGTTTTATCCATCAGTCATAACCAGTGAGTTCTTCTTTCCCCTCTTGATATCAACGTTTTTCTTCTTCATCTGTTCAAATTTTGATCCCAATGTACTTTGCACTGATTTTATGTGCAATGCCAGGAAAACACAACTTCATATAGAGTGATATCACACTCAAAACTTGTAAAAACAGTTGTTCCAGCAGTAACACTTGTCCTAATATTTAGATTAAATATAAATAAATAAATAAAACATTGATAGGTGAGAAGGTGGCACCCAAGTCTATTAATATACATAATCCTTCTATCCAATTTCCAAACACTTAGAACCCCCATCTAAACCTGTTACAGAGCTTATGAAAAAGTATCATCGGATTTCGAGTTTGCTTTTCCCTTGTTTGTGAAAGACATGCGTTTTACGTGTAAGTTGCTGCTGCTTAAGCCCTTTTCTTTGAGGTATTAATGAGTTTTTTGTCGTTAATCTGCGTACTAGGCATTATTTGTCAGTGATTTGTCATATTATATTGCTTGCAGGGGAGGGGCAATTCACTTTTTTTATGAAGCTTACTGAGGAAATGGTGTTGATTAGAGCCTATTAGTGGCACAATATGATCTATAGAGATAACTCTATTTAGTAGGAAAATGCTTAGGTTGCTTCTTCTTCTTATATTTGCTTATATGGAAACTATATTCCCATTGGTATAGTGAGAGAAATATTGATATCTTATTTTCTTTGTTTAGTCCATGATTGAGCCTGCATATATAATTATCAAAATCAAATTCCATTTGCAGTTTGACCAATCTACCTTCTTCACTTGGCTTTCTAACTTCTCTGAGGCAACTTCATGTCACCAATAATAAGTTGACTAGCCTTCCAAATGAAATAAGCATTCTGGCTCAGCTTGAAGTTTTGAAGGCCAATAATAATAGGTAAAGTTTAGGTTAGGATTCATTGATGTTCTGGGCTTTTTTTCCTCGTTTTTCTTTCATTGACTTGGGTACTTATGGGCAGTAAAATAGGCTTCTTTTTCATGCATGATTTTCTTTTTCAGGATAACCACTATTCCTGCACGAATTGGAGAATGTAATTCTCTTATTGAGGTAGGATTCTTAGCATTTGTCTATACATAGTATCAAGCCATGGAAACACGTAGTGCATAGTTTAAGCGAACTGCTCAATCTGTTTCAGGTTGATCTTTCAGCAAATCTTCTGTCAGAGCTCCCAGAGACATTGGGCAACTTGCATAACCTGAAGGTTCCTGATAGATTCTTTATTCTATCTGTTTTGTCTGCCTTCTTTTTTTATCCAATTTGTTCTACCTATTGCATTGTCCTTACTGTGTCTGCAGGCCTTGTATCTCAGTAACAATGGGCTAAAACGCCTTCCTTCTACATTGTTCAAGGAGTGTCTCCAGCTAGCAACACTGGATCTCCATAACACAGAAATCACAATGGATGTCCTTCGGCAGGTGTGTACTTCTCTTCCTATATTAGTTGAAAGTTGGCCTTATTTGTGGTTTTCGTCATTTGAGATGCCTGAGTAAGACCATTATTCTTTCGATAGTTTGAAGGGTGGGAAGAGTTTGATGAACGCCGGCGCTCAAAGCATCAGAAGCAGCTGGATTTTCGAGTCGTAAGCTCTGCTGCATTCGATGAAGGTGCTGATAAAAACTAGGTTCTACACACATCGTTCTGTAATTTGCAGCAAAATAGAAAATCTAAAAGATTCGATTTCATTGATGCTGTGAATGGTTTAAACAAGAGTTTCCTCCTTGAAACAGTGTCGAAATGTCAATTTCTTGTTGAGGTAGTGCTGTCGGACTGTCAAGAAAATTGATCCAGGAAAGACAAATGCTTTCTCTAAAAGTAAATTCCAAGGTTGAATATCCCTTTTTTCTTTGTGCCATCAACCTCAAGAATCATGGATTTGGAGTTGACAAGGTAGAGACGGCTCTCGAGAGGAAGTGTAGGACTTATATTAGACATATTGTCCAAATATAATATCTATATATTATCATTTAATCACAAAATATTGAAAGCTTTTTTCCGTACAAAAAATGTATTTAGTTCATCAAACAATCAAGACTAGGTATGCCTATTCTAACAAGCCAAACATATCGAAGCAATTTATGGAGTTTCCATTGGACAAATGGGAAGTTTAATACACAAAATGGCAAGTGTCAAGGAAAAGCGAAAACCAATCAATTAGGGGAGCGTATCATATTGGAAATCTAAGTTGCTGTTCAATTCGTTGTGAGGAAATATCCATGTTCGCGTGCTCATTGATATAACACCACTGTAAAAGCTTTTTATCCTAAATCACAACCCCCACTCAGCAGGGAGTGGGAGTGAGAAAAAACCAACCTAGCTAAAGTAGATAGAAATCTGAGGGATGTCAATATCATTGTCCTCATCATCCTCGCAGGCCACGACAACGTCCAGGTGCCTTCGATTTGGAGGCAATTCGGCTTTTGCCACTTCCCGGGCTAGATCTACCACCTTCTTGTCCATCCGCTCTCTGTGCCGAGGGAACATGCTATTATACAGCAAGCAACTTCCATAGGATATGCTGTAGGCATTCAACCCCTTATCCTTAAGCCACTTGATGAGTTCCCTCAGAGTTGGGTTGTCTCTCAGGATCCACCTGTCCCAAACAGTCCAGCTCATGTCACCGTGTTTGATGACCTTTGGTGGGACTGGCTCAGCCATAGAGAACAGAGGCAGTGCAAGGTTTGCAAATGTGTTACGGTAGTCCTCCAGTTTGTGGCCTCCATCCAGAGCCTTGTAAAGCTCCAGGCAGACAAGACCTGTGGCCATAGCTGTGGACGTAGCAATTGCAGGGATGATTCTTCCAGCAATAAACTTAGCCTTGAGCTTGTCCACCTCGGGAATGCTGTAGTTCCTGGCCCTCATGTTTGCAAGCCCAGCTATAAAATCCATGTGGTAGTTTGTATCATCATCCTGTAAATTCAAGAGATACAATTAATAAAAAAAAACCATTTGTTTGTTCAAGTCTTCATTGGCTTCAATAACTGCAAATTTATGAGAATAAAAAGGTGAAGAAGCCTAAAGGATATACATGGTAAATATATCAGAACAAGTGAAAAATAAGACAAACCTTTTCAAACTGAATAGGTTTCATCTTGAACCCTTGTGGTAAATTTTCCATGCAAAGCTCTAACTTGAAAATGAGTTCATTGATAACTGCTGCGTCATCCACAGATGCAGTAGAGAGAGTAGTAGCCTTCTCATCTGTTACAATTTTCGCATCTTTCAGTGGCTCGAAATCTGGGACTATCACTTTCTCAACAGCCTCAGCCAACATCTTTGGATGCTTAACAAAATCAGGAATGGGAATGCCAAATGTTTCAGCTCGCAGGATAGAAGCAGCCATAACAAACTGCAGGTGACTTGGATCAGCTGCTGAGAACTGAAGAGGCCGAGGGAATCGTTTTGGGGCAGACCAGAAGGGAGCCCCAGTACTGGTTGCAGCATCTTCTGGAAATGTATAAATCAGCTGCTTTACACGGTTAACAAAATAGTCTTCAAATCTGGGTACAAAAGAAGTATAAAGTCAGAAACAAATGCAACAAAAGCACTACCTTCAATCATAAACATAAGTCAGATCAAATACCTTAGACGAGCCCAAGTGATACAATCCTGGAATGTCTCACACTTTTCTTTCTCAAGGCATTCAAGAACACGTTCTAAATTATCTCTAGCCTGAGCATCACCAGCATTCCTTTGTGCAGTTTTATACTCAACTGGGCTGGACAGAAAAGCATTCACTTCAGCAGGAGTTTTCTCAAGTAGACCCTCAAACTCAGAGCGAGCCCATGTCAAACAATGGTCAATATTGTGAGGGAATGAATGCACAGTACACATGGGAGCTTGCTTCTCAGGTGGGTCTCTTGAAGCACCATAGTTTTCAGTTAGGTGAGGAATGACCATCTGAGTATTGCATTTAGCACCTAGAGTTCCAGACTCAAGAAGTGGTTTCTGGAAATATAAGCACCTCTGATCAACATAGAGCCTGGCATTGACATTATCCAATGCATTAACAACCACGGTTAAATTCTCCCAGAAGGTGTCATCAAACACATTTTCAGTTTCAGGACCCACACGGTTTTGTAAAGCTTCAATATTTAAACGAGGATTTATTGATGCAGCAGCAGATGCAGCAACTGTGGATTTAGCCTGCCTAATATTCCAATCCCGGAAGAGAAACTGCCTGCTGAGGTTGCTCTTTTCAATTACATCATCATCAGTGATGGTAAGCTTTCCTTGTTCACCACATGAAACTCCCATTAGAGCAATATTTTTTAGGAACTCACAACCTAGAGCACCAGATCCCACAATGAATACTTTTGCATCCTCCAGTTTCTCTTGGAGCTTGGACCCAAACACTGAAATTTGTGCATCATAACGGCTATTTAATGGTCTGAAATCACTAGGGTCCAGAGGCTCTGTAGGAAGTGACTCCACTGAGTCAAAATAAAAGAACTGTAGAATCAAATGATAAGAAGATTAGAAGAACAGAACAAAAGACCAAGTTGAATAAATTTCAATAAACTCTTGTTTTCAAGTCTCTAAGATGGTAATAATGAAAGAGGAGGGATGGGGAGCGTACTTGGCTGCAATAAGATGTTTGAGCCACAATTCAAGGTACTGTATCCCATGTTTAGGTACAACACTTTATTTTTCAGATGACTCAAATTAAATTCTTACTAATAAAACTACTCCTTTTCCTCTTCTATGCCCACCTCAAACAAATTTAAATTTCACATTTTCCCATTCAAAGAGAATTACTCAAAAGTTTCTGATTATAATTTTAATTCCTTAAAAATCCATGCTTAAGGGTGAGTGGGAGTAAATTCTAACTTAACAACCATTCCAACAAACAACAATTTGCAAAAAGAATAATGAACACTGACCTGAAAAAGGGGATGAAACTTTCCTGAGCATGCTTTGACAACCTCTTGTCCCACAATTCCACCAAACATGGCAGCCATTGGATTCAGTACTGCTCTGGAGCCAAAGGCAAAGTGTCGCAAAAGTTTCAGGTTGATATCTTCCACCCTTCCATCTCCCAAGCTCTCATTAATGTTACCAGCAATAGAAATTAGCTTATTGGCGTCTTCTTCTGAACCAGCAACTGGAAAGCGTCCCAAATCAGAGACAAACTTATCCAGTGCTTGGAATGCTAAGTGTAACAGAGGTGGACGGTCAAACTTTGAGAAATCACTCAGCAGAAAATCACCAGGGTCTTTGAGAGCCTCTCTAAATGGTTTAAAATTTAACACCTTGGGCTGTTTCACCTGTGTAACAATACCACCTTTTATATACATACCAAAATTGGAAGTATCCTCCTCAAGAGTAAATGAATATGGCCTTGCGCTCTTAATCTTCCTTGGTTTTCCATCATTAAGTTCTGTCATTCCATGAACTTCTGAGAAGACAACAAGATCCCCATCTTGAAACTCAAGCCTCTCATCATCAACACATGATACAAGTGCAGGATTGTCATTGCTAATGGACGCAATTATACCTGTGTGAGGATCCTCTCCATCAACATCAATCACAGTGAACTCAGGCCCAAAATCACAAAATATAGAACCAAAAAGACCTCTAACTTCAGCCTTGATGAAAGAGATGGGAGGCTGATGATTATGACAGTAATCATTAAACTCAATGGCTTTCTCAAAACTGATATCAGTAAATACAACAGCCTGCACGTATGGAACGAAGGCAAATTATGAGATCGAATATAAAAAGAATTTACAAATCAACATACAAATGTAATTTAGAGCAAGATTTTAGACCAAATTGCATATATTTTTTTTAAGGTCAACACACTCTCCTGAAGGACCAGAATTCCCCTTCATTTCCCATCTAGTCCCACCTTACAAATAGCTGAACTTAGTTTTATTCCTAAATGAGTTGGATAAAAATAGCTGCTTTGAGATGATGATAATCAATGTTCAGCATTATTTCTCTAGGTTTGTTACAAAACATTATGGAGCAATTCCAAAGTCAGGTGACCTTTAATAGATCCAAAACAATAAGAAGGTAATAATTATAGATCAGAAAAGATCTAAAGATAAATAAATACCTGGAAGTCAGAAAGCTTTTCCTTGGTTAATTTTGTTGTTAACGTGGAAATGATCACAGCATTGTTAAGCTCTTGTAACTTCTGAACAGAGGCAAAAGCCCTGTTTTTACCAACATCACTTTCTGAAAACACAAAGTTACTGGACAAATCCCACAAATCCACCAACCCTTCATCATGCAAGGTCACAGACTTGACACCAGCAAGAATGAGGTTCTTGGCTGCACAAGCAGAACAAATAAAAGTAACGGTGAGAACTGCAGATCTGATGCTGAAAGAACAAGACACAAAACAAATCTAAGACATCAAAACTCAATCCCTCGTCACCTAAGGCAGAGATCAAATACACATCTCACGAGGACGTCCAAAAGAATTCTAAAACCAGGGATTGAGACCATGCGTTCCATAAAGATCAGAGATAGATTAGCTGCAACATAATGTTAAGTTCATAGTTTTCAACATTACACATGGTTTTCCATTACCTTTTAATTTGACTCTTCCACTAACTATACAGCGGTTATTCAGAAACTCAAATATCAAAGTTTGCACACACAAAATTCAGCCAATCAAATAAAACCATCATAAACAAGACATAACTAAAATTTTAAAACTCTAAATATCAACTCCCTAAAATTTCATCAACTTTTACATCTCATGATTCCGTAGAACCATTCGATGAAACTATAAACTGGATCTATCTCAACCCATAACGAAAAGCAATTATGATTGCATATAGACAAGATACAAATCAAAATTTGTTAACCAAAATAGAGCAGGTCTCGAAAATTCATACCAATCTCAGCTCCAAGACCCTGCATCCCTGAAACAAGAATATTTGATGCGAAAAGCCGCCTCATAGTCTCACGGCCATAGACGGCCAGCTGCCGACTGTGGAGATCCTCATCGATTTCAGTGTGATTCGCATCGCCAAGGGCCATGATCGATGGTGAAGATTCAACTACTCTACTGTTAGTCTGGTCGCTGTTGCCTCCGATTCTCGCACCGTTATCACCGTTCTTAGCCGTCGATTCAGTGGCGGCGTCGGCGGCAATGATGCAGTTATCAAGGCGGTGCTTCTTGAAGGATGATGCAGCTGCGTTATTGTTGTTGTTGTTGTTGTTGTTGTTCGTGGTGGTGGTTTCGGTGTCAGTTTCTATAACTACTTCTCCATCATCAGCAGCTCGCTTTCTAGGAAGCATATAGAGTCGTAAACTGCCGAAAATGCCACAAAACCCCATAGAAATTACGGTCAGTGCCACATATGAATATAAAATTAACAAGCAGTTATGGCTGAGAGGAAGAAAGGCGCAGTAGAAATACGCGACAAAGATCGGAACAGAAACTATAAACCCCAACCCTAAACCCAACTTGAACATGATTCTAAGGCAGAGACGAGAAGCAGAAAGGAAACGCACCGATTACGACAATTAGCAACAGAAGAATGGAATCTTTCAGAAGAAAGAACAAGGCTTAAATCTTGTTATGAAATCTTTCTTTCTTTTTCTTTTCTTTTTTTTTTTTTGGTTTTTAGACACGATTCAAAGAAAATTGATCAGAAGAAAGAAGAAAATGGGGGTAAGACTAACAGGATTTACCTTGGAAGGAAAGGAGAGAATCAGCTTGGGCTCAGCACTAGCTTTGTGGGGAGGCAGAGAAATGACTCTTTTTCAACTTGTTGACTGTTGAATCCTGGTAAAAAGCGAAAATTCAGCTTTTATTACTGGCACATTCATTTACCTCGGCTTATCCCTAACAAAATAAGGAAACAGAAGAAAAAGAGTATTTGAAAAATATATTACTCTATAAGTGTGTTATAAACGAAGAGAACGGTCCTATTTATACATAATCCTCTTTTTTTTAGATAAGATTAAGTTATAAAATAAAAATAATATAAAACATTATAATAAAATTTAATTCTAAAAAATAATGTTCAAATTAAATTTTAATTTTAATCTAATTAAATAAAAAAATATCAACTTATAAATAAATCCCTTCTCTTCATTGTGAGGATATCAAAATCAAAAGTTAAAAAAAATAATAATAATCTCGTAACAAGAAAAAAGACCAACAACGAATGTCACCCGATCAGTAGGCAAGTGGGACTTACCATGTAATAAAATTATAAATAAAATCTAACTAGATTAGACATAATAATGTCCAATGCTATCAGATTTTTATTGTAGCTGTTAAGGTGACACATTATTGAAAATAATCTCTTTATTTTTTCATAAAATAGTAAGGAGTCAATTGAATAGAATAAAAAAATTAAAAATAATTTATACACATAAAATTCTAATTGGGCAGAATGAAAATACAGAAAAACGTATAGTTCAAACACTTGGATGGTACGTTAGCTGGTTGAGGGAATGAGGTTTGGCGACCAAAGTTGACCTCACGCCCATCTGTATGAGAATTCAAATTTTCTTTTTCGATGCTTAAAACTTTGACGGAAAAGCGAAGAAAAAGGAAAAAAAAAAAAGAATAAAATAGAGTGTAAACGTGGTTCACAAAAAAATAAAAAGTTGACCAATCAAAATGCAAGAAATTAAAATACCAGGTAACTGGCAATCAAGTTACCAAAATGCATAATAAGTAAAAAGACTATATGATATCTGCAACTAAAAGTACTTCAATAGTATATGAAATTATGCAACTGTCTTCCACAATGTAATCCATTTTGTATGCTCTTCATTGCTATAACACCAGAATAGAAGACTATCCTGGGAAGCTTCTCATCCTAAAATCACAGCCTCGGGGTCATTAGGTGGATTAAAGAAAAAACTCAACGGTAGTAGATGGAAATTTGAGGAATGTCAATATCATTGTCTTCATCGTCCTCGCATGCCACCACCACATCCAAGTGGGATCGGTAGGGAGGCAATTCTGCCTTGGCAACTTCTCGAGCCACATCCACCACCTTCTTGTCCAGTCGCTCTTTGTGCTTGGGAAACATGCTGTTGAAGAGCAGGCAACTTCCGTAAGATATGCTGTAAGCATTCAACCCCTTATCTTTGAGCCACTGGATGAGTTCCCTCAGAGTGGGATTGTCTCTCAAGATCCACCTGTCCCATACAGTCCAGCTCATCTCCCGGTGCTTCATGACCTTGGGGGGCACCGGCTCAGCCATGGAGAACAAAGGCAGTGCTAAGTTTGCAAATGTATTTCGATAGTCCTCCACTTTATGTGCTCCATCTAGAACCTTATATAGCTCAAGGCAGACAAGGCCTGTAGCCATAGCCGTGGAAGTGGCAATTGCTGGTATGATTCTTCCAGCTATAAACTTGGCTTTAAGCTTATCCACCTCAGGAATGCTATAGTTCCTTGCCCTCATGTTGGCAAGCGCAGCAATAAGATCCATGTGATAGTTTGTATCATCATCCTGCAAGTTCATGAAATTAATTTAACATCAAACAGCAGTTTGCTAAAGGCTTAACTGACACAAAAATACCTAAATTCTTAATGTGTTAAAGGGGCATTTGATCCTTAAAAAGAAAATCCTACTCCAAAGGAAGTAAAAACCTCAAAGTTAGTTTCCTACTAATTAGTCCTATTGAATTGAAAATTTTCCACCAATCACAGCCACGCCAAGAAGCATAACAACAGACAACTTCGACCAACTGTCTATCATAATTGCTACAAAAAGTTTCGGGAGATAAGATCAATATATAATCCAGAATAAAGATAAGCCGAAAAGGATACGATTATAAGATATCACAACAGAGAAGACATGGGCAAACCTTTTCAAATTGAATTGGTTTCAACCTGAATCCTGATGGCAGATTGTTCTTGCAAAGCTCTAACTTGTAAAATAATTCATTAATCATGGCTTCATCATTCACGGAGGCAGTGGAGAGACTAGTATCCTTCTCATCTGTGTTAATTTTAACACCTTCCTTTGGCTGAAAATCTGGGACTATAACATTCTCGATTGCCTCAGCCAACATCTTCGGATTCTTGACCTGGTCAGGGACTGCGATACCGAATGTCTCAGCTCTAAGTATAGATGCTGCCATAATAAAGTGGAGATGGCTAGGATCAGTAGATGAAAACTGAAGTGGATGCGGGAATCGCTTTGGAGCAGACCAGAAGGGAGCCCCAGTACTGGTTGCAGCATCTTCAGGGAATGTATATATTAACTGCTTCACCCGATTAACAAAATAGTCCTCAAATCTAAGTACACAAGAAGGATAACGTCATTATCAAAAAAATAAAAACATGACTAGAAGCTAATGCAAACAAAATTTTCCTCAATCATCTAGAGTACTACCTTAGGCGAGCCCATGCCACACAATCCTGGAATGTCTCACATTTTTCACGGTCAAGGCACTCCAAGATGCGCTCTAAGTTATCCTTAGCCTGAGCATCACCAGCATCTCTCATTGAAGCGGCATATTCAACTGGGTTGGACAAATAGGCGTTCACTTCAGCAGGAGTTTTCTCGAGCAAGCCCTCAAACTCAGATCGAGCCCATGTCAAGCAGTGATCAATATTGTGTGGAAATGAATGCACAGTGCACATGGGTGCTTGTTTCTCAGGTGGGTCTCTCGAAGCACCATAGTTCTCAGTTAGATGAGGAATCACCATCTGGGTGTTGCATTTAGCACCAAGAGTTCCTGATTCAAGAAGTGGTTTCTGGAAATACAAGCACCTCTGATCAACATACAGCCTAGCATTGACATTATCTAATGCATTAATGACCACTGTTAGGTTCTCCCAGAAGGTGTCATTAAACACATTCTCAGTTTCAGGACCCACACGATTTTGCAAAGCTTCAATCTTGAGCTGAGGATTTATAGATGCAGCAGCAGAAGCTGCAACAGTTGATTTAGCCTGCCCAATGTTCCAATCACGGAACAAAAACTGCCTGCTGAGGTTGCTCTTCTCAATTACATCATCATCAGTGATAGTTAGCTTGCCTTGACTGCCACATGAAACACCCATCAATGCTACATTTTTCAGGAACTCACAGCCTAAGGCCCCAGATCCAACTATAAACACTTTTGAATCCTCCAGCTTCTTCTGAAGTTTGGAGCCAAATACCGATATTTGTGCATCATATCGGCTATTCAATGGTTTAAAATCACTGGGGTCCAACGGTTCAGCAGGAAGGGACTCCACTGAGTCAAAATAGAAGAACTGTTGAAAACAAAGTGATCTAAGGTTAATTTTCCACTAAAAATGGAGTTGAAAGGCAGTCAGTAATATATATCGGCTGTGAAAGATATCACAAATTAAATAAAGTTGAACAAAACTGCCCAGATTAGGTTCCTGTGAAAAGCAATTGAGTGGAGAAGGTGCCAATACACCCTCTATGAAACAAAAGAGGTCTACAATTCTCACAAAACCAAAACTGCCTAGTCTCACAGATTATTGTTAAGAGGTGCTTAAAACTTCAAACTAGGTTCATCGATTTGCCACTGATTAGACTTAAAATCCCAATAGCATAAGCAAGAAGGTGTACCTTGTAAGTGTGGCAATCATACATGCATGTGTAGATAGATAGTCACACACACACAATGACACAAACATATGAGAGAGAGAGAGAGAGAGAGAGAGAGAGAGTAGTTTCTGCCAACCTGAAAAAGAGGGTGAAATTTTCCAGAACATGCCTTGACAACCTCTTGTCCCACAATTCCTCCAAACATGGCAGCCATGGGATTCAATACTGCCCTGGAACCAAAGGAAAAGTGCCTCAGAAGTTTTGGGTTAATATCTTCAATTTTTCCCTCTCCAAGGCACTCATTGACGTTAGCAGCAATAGATGTGAGCTTCTGAGCATCTTCTTCTGATCCAGCCACAGGGAAGCGGCCTAACTCAGAAACAAACTTATCCAATGCTTGGAATGCTATGTGTAGGATAGGTGGATGGTCAAACTTTGAGAAATCACTCAGAAGAAAATCACCAGGATCTTTAAGAGCTTCTCTCAATGGCTTGAAATTCAACACCTTGGGCTGTTTCACTTGTGTGACAATGCCACCTTTGAAATACGTACCAAAATTAGTGGTGTCCTCCTCAAGTGTAAATGAGTACGGCCTTGCACTTTTAATCTTCCTCGGCTTTCCATCATTGAGCTCTGTCATTCCATGAACTTCAGAGAACACAACAAGATCCCCATCCTGAAACTCAAGCCTTTCATCATCGACACATGATACTAGGGCAGGGTTGTCATTGCTGATGGATGCTATTATACCCGTATGTGGATCCTCACCATCAACATCAAAAACAGTAAACTCAGGACCAAAGTCACAGAAGACAGAACCAAAAAGGCCTCTTACTTCAGTCTTGATGAAGGAAATGGGAGGCCGATGATTATGGCAGTAGTCATCAAACTCAAAGGCTTTCTCAAGACTTATATCAGTGAATACAACAGCCTGCACCGGTTAGAAAATAACCAACTAAATGCAAGATGAAATAAGCAATATACATAACACGAGAGAACACAGAGGGCACCATGAAAACTTTAGCCTAGACTTTACTAGTTAAATTTTATTCTTCCAAGTGTCCAAATTCCATAGCCTCTGGTCTATTAGCAAAGTTCTAGCAAAACAAATTGTCATCAAATTACATTTCTATCCAGCACTAGAATTCAATGCTAACAAGAGAATCACTGAAAGACTAAACCTAGAAGTGAGGACATAGGCCGAGAACTAGATCCATCAATCAGTAACTTAAAGTGGAGCAAGTACCTGGAAATGAGAAAGTTGTTGTTTGGCCAACTTTGTTGTCAAGGTGGAAATGACAACAGCATTGTTGAGCTCCTGCAACTTCTGAACAGAAGCAAGTGCTCTGTTCTTACCAACATCATTCTCAGAGAAAACAAAATTACTGGACAAATCCCACAACTCCACCACTCCTTCATCATGCAAGGTCACAGACTTGACACCAGCAAGAATGAGATTCTTTGCTGCAAAGAGTAAAAATTATATTGAAGCAAGCAAAAATAGGAAATCATAAACTTGACATTGCAGATATAAAATTCAAATGAAATTAATTGGAATTTATAAGCTCCATAAGTGGGTTTATATGCTTGTGACATGTTAATTGCAGATTAACTTAATAATTCAATGCCTTTTATTTATAATTAGACGGACACATGGCAAGCATATAAACCTGCTTGTGTGGTTTTTAAACTCCATATTCAGTGCATAAGACAATAATCCATAACAATTATACAACTGTTTACTACATGTTACAAAACAATAAAGGCACGTTTTAAACTGAATACACAGATATTGCAGATTTTTCCGTAAACTCTCAGAATCCTATTAACAACAGAATTAAACTGATTGTCAACCAACAATGCTATAATTAACTTTAAACAATAATAACACAAAGCACAAATGCTGCATTAATGAAATTAAAACCTCTAAAATATTTAAAAGACACAGTCAGCATGCAGCACAAAAGCACATTGTTCAAGAACGCAAAATTAAACATCATCATAATAGAGTCAATTGATATTCACAAGAACGTGAAAGAGTTCAACTCTAAAAGGCACGGGACAAGCAAAAAAAGAGTTTGAAGAGTAGGAAAAAATCAATACCAATTTCAGCACCGAGACCATTCATCCCCGAGATAAGGATATTGGAGGCAAAAAGAAGCCTCATCGTCTCACGGCCATACACAGCGAGCTGCCGGCTGTGCAGATCCTCATCAATATCATTGTGGTTAGCGTCGCCCGGAGCCATGATCGTCGGCTCGAGCACGCTACCACTACTGTGGTTACTGCTGTTGTTCCCTATGGCTACAGTGTTGTTATTAGCCGTCAAATCGGCGGCTGCCGCGGCAGAGAAGCGATGCTTCTTGATCGGCGACGTGACAGCTACGTCTTTTATGTTGTTGCTGTTATTGTTGTTTTCACTCTCTCCTTCTACAACCTCTCCTTCACCTGCTCTCTTTCTAGGAAGCATATAGTGCAGTAAACTGCCAAAAAGCCACGAAACCCCGCAAAAATTACCGTCAATACCACAAATGAACACAATTTCTTATTATCATCCATACCAAACATTTCAACCAAAGATCGGTGAACCGTAACCCTAATTTTAACATGATTATTCTTTCATTCCTATTTAACCAATTAAAAGAACAGATTAAACGTACCGATTAGGACTCTGATTAAGAAGAGAAAGGAATCTGAGGGAAATAACAAGAGCGATACAAGCGGTGAGAATTCTTGTTCAGAAAGATTATCGTTCAAGTGTGGCGAGGAGATGAGAATGGGAGGTTTCGAGGGGTTGATATAGGGAGAAAGAGGGAAGGGCATTTATGGATTTGCAAGAAAAAGAGCAAAAACAGTTTTCTCGCTTAGGGTTTTGAGTCTCTGCCAAACATCCTTCCTCTCTCTCTCTACCTTCCATCTTTTGAGATGGAAGAGAGAGGAGGATAAGTTTAGTGAGGTGGAGACGTGGGGCCGTGGCTGCAAGCCAACGGCGAATGATTCAATCATGGAAAGAAACGCAAATTGTGGGAGATTTTTTTGATTGAGGTGATCCGTCGTCGTTTTGAGTCTCGAACATCACAAAACTATACGAAATTAAATCAATTTCCATTTATAATAATCCTTTCATAAATGAATTATTCAAACTAAATGGATTCATTTAATACAAGTATTATATATTTAATTATATGAATATTACTTAAATATCAAATTACAAATTATCATTATTCTATATATTTATTTAATCAAAACAAAAATAAGTTTATGAATGTAATTAATTTTATTAAATAGAAATTATGAATCAATCAATTTTTGCAACAAAGTAAATTTATATTCGATGTGTACTTAATTAATATACTTCATGAATATTAGCTCAAGTAAAAATATTTATAAAAATAATATAAAATATTACAAATGATAAAACTAAATAAAATAATATCTTATATCAAAAGTGCAGATACCGATTAAAAATATTATTGAATAGAGATCACTAATTTATCCAATATTAATTTATAAAAGTTTTATTATAATTATATTATGTCATGTAACACATAGAATAAATATATTCATTTATATTTTTTAAATTATCAAATTTATTTTACATTTATTTATATAACTGTTAATACTTTATGTTCTATGAACAAGTTTATTTGATTCACATATATATTTATTTTTAAGCTCCACGCAAGGTTGACACTTAGGAAGAATAATGATTGAGTGTAATCGTTTTGGTGTGTACCCAATTGCACATGATGATAACTCTTTTTCACCCTTTTAATAATCTAGTAGAGGAAATTAACCTTTTACCATTAACCATGATTTTTTGTTTTTCAGAAACTCTTGAGTCAATTCAAATAAATATTAAATAAAAAAATCTTTAGTCAATTTATAGCTATCTCATTTCAATATTTCTCTTTTTACCACTGAAAATTTACCATTGTCACAGTCCATGATGGTAGCTATGGTTTACATTTTAAATTTGGAATTTGTAAATAGTGTTGTGGTTTAACACTTTTCTTACCTTTTTTTTTTTTACTCTACATTTTATCCATCACCGACAGCCACAATATTTGTTATTTCATAAAATGTGTCGATATTCTTCTTTGTTGCTTCCCTACACATCAGTTTTATTTATTTACAACATTACCTATTTCCGTACTATGAAAAAAAAAATCTCCACAATATAGAATCTAGATCGTTGGTTAATAGCATCCAAATTCAATGTAATAAATAGAAAGAAAAATGGACTTGTGATGGTGGTCATGTCACGTCTCAAAATCATAGATATGACATGATCATATTACAGACTGTTTTGATATTTTTTTAATTATTATTCATATAAAAATCTTAAAAGATAAAAAAAAATCGTTTTTTTTTAAATTAAAGATAAGATAAAGGTAATCTAATGCATATGGTACAGATGGAGGTCTTAGGTTTGTAAGGCTGTTTTTATTTGCATATGCCTGTTTTGTGGGTTAAGGCTGAGGGAAAGTAGCCATAAAGAACTTGGGATGCTTTTGGAAATTGACATCCAAGTCTCCCCATCTCCAAATATTCTCTCCAACCAGTGTAACCACTGCACAGGAAAACATCCCCCCAAGACCACATGTCATGGTTTTGTGTCTTTTGCAGTGCTTTTGAATGTTTTTACTTTTGTTTATTTCTCTGGCTAAAGATGCTTTTGGCCTTTTTCTTTAATTGCCTCCTAAGAAGAATTTCGATCTTCCTTTCTTGTCATGGCGTTGGAAGGAACCTGTTCTTTCCTTCTGTAACCTTTTCCTGGTTAGGATGCTCTGCGAATCTATAATATAAAAGTCAAAGAAAGGAAGTGAGAGGGAAAATACATAAAAAATTATAAATCAGGGAAATGGGCAATGGGCCAAATCTCTATGTTGGGCTACAACCCATGGGCCAAGCCCAAAAACGAGAGATCCACATCGAAAACCGATTAGATTGGGAGAACGTAATTCGTAATACTAAGCATAGAACAAGATATTCTAATTGACTTCGGACTCTCAAATAGCTTATCAGAAACATAATCTAATCAAAGCCTGACTTTTATGGATTACATTGTCACGCTACAATAACAAAACCACGAAATACCACCTTTCAATTGTTGGTCTTGCAATCATATGTGGTAGTTAAAATTAAATTTTATATTTATTAAAATTAATATTTTAAAAAATATAAAAAACTTTTTAAATGGATATATTATCTTTATTTTAATGTATATAAAATTTGGGTCTCGATCTTATTAAATTTGTATTACTATTATTGATTTTTTCCAAGTTAATGCATGTTTAATTAAAAATGGATTTTGAGTTGAGATATAAAGGAATTACGTCACTCATGAACATTATCGAGCCGAACTGAGTCAACTGACACATGAAAATCCTTATACGTAAATTTCAAATTATTATTACTATATATTGAAGAATTATTAATACTACATATTAAAGGAAGGTTCAATGATATTGTTGTGAGAATGGTGTCACCTCTCTCTCTCTCACACGCATTATTTACTCCACAATGCTCTTCATTTTTTATTTTCATGGGATATAACTTGTATTTTTATATATATATTTTTATCTTTCCTTATTAGTCTTTTCACCTAATTCATTAATTAATATGGTTTTCCACGCTATAATTATTTATAATAAAAAGAATTAATTGCATTGCTAAATTTATAAATTCAATTAAAACTTAAGACTTTTACAATTTATTATTGATTAAACTACTTTAGACACAATTTTCACTTCTTTAATTTTTTAATTGATAATTAAGTGTAAATTGTGAATTGTATTAATTAATAAATTTTGATTAGATAATTTTTTTAAATAAATGTATTAATTAACTTATAGTTCAAAGTTTAAATAATGTGATGAAATTCCGAAAATTAATTTAGAAAAAGAAAATCCTAAAACTTTCGGATTCGGCTCTCGGCGATTTGCATTTCCTTTTGAAGAATCCACTCGTCCCACTTTTTACGTTTTCCTGCTAAAGAAAACCAGATCTCTTCGTCTCGCTCTCGCCTTCCTTTACCTTCGCGGGAATCTCTTTTGCCATCCCAATGCCAGTTAACTTTAATTCCATTTGTGTTTGAAAGCTCTCTTTTGATCTAATCTTCGGTTAGATTTTCGAAGCAAAAATTTTCAAGCTGATTTACCAAGTAGGAAACGCGTGATCTTTCATGGCGTCAACGAGCAAAGCCAATTTAACTGAAGAGGAGGAAGAAGAAGAAGAAGAAGAAGAAGAAGAAGATGAAGGACAGGAAGTATGCTATTCACATCTTTTCACTTTTGCTTTTTCCTGTTTTGACATTTCAATGGTTAATTAGCTAAAAGTTAAGAAAATTAAAAAAAGCTATTTCCAACACATCGATGATTTCACTTAGATTCGATACTCCTGCAGGTTCAACACTTCGATGATTTCACTCTGGCTTCTTCATGGGAAAGGTGTTTACATATATAACAATTTCAACACTATAGTTTACACATTTGTTCTTTTTTTTTTTTTTCAAATTTATAAGTCTGATGTAATGAAATTATTGACTTTTTAGGTTCATATCTGAAATAGAGGCTATCTGTCGGCAGTGGTTAGCTGATGGTCCAAAGAATTTGATCGTACGCCCGCTTTGATTTGAGAAACTTGTTTTGTTCAGCCTATTTAATTCAAAATTTTATAATCTGTGCTATTTAAATTTCAGATATAAGAGTAAGGAATGCAGGTTAAGATTCTATTTCCTAGATTATGAACACATCAAAATAAAAGGAGATTTGCTGTCTAATTTTGTTGTAGGAAAAGGGAGCCGTTCATTTGGTTTCTTCTAAGAACATGTATAAGGTTAAATCCGAGTTGAAGCATGCCACAAAAATCTATTCGATGGAATACTACTTCGAAATCAACAATAATGGTACTTTGGGAAATAAAAAACTTCTATATCTTACTCATTGACCTTACATGGATTGAACATATGTTTCTTAACTTGCGTTTTGATTGGCACAGGCAAAATTGCTGACTGGAATTCCACTTTGCATGATATGCAGCTTTGCTTTGGAGTAAAAGAATTCTTGGTATGCTTGGCATTTCGTGCCATCCCTTCCTTATTCTCAATAGTCTTCTTGATTATAGTATATTGCAGTTTGTATAATGCTATCTAATGCTTTAATTATCTTTGCACCTAATGTGTGCCATCAACAGGTGATTTTGCCTCAAAGTGCCAGCGGTGTGGTACTTGATGCACCGGAGGCTAGCAAGCTTTTAAGTGCAGTTGCAATTGCTTTGTCAAACTGTTCAAGGTGGAATTCTAACTGAAAAATGCTGCCATGAAAATTTTCTAAAGCCTCTTTGATCTTCTGATTTCTATCATAGCAATATGTGGTGTTATTAACTGTTAAAAGATTCTTTTAACACTGTGGTTTATATTTTTCAGCGTAAATGTGTCAGAACAGTTAATTCATGTTAGTTGTATGTTAGTTTTATCGTTCATATTTGTACCCCATTTATATCTGTTGCATTAAATATTACTAATAACTTTGAATCTGAAATTTTTATATACATTTTGGTACTGCAGTTTGTGGCCAGCATTTGTCCCAGTCCATGACCCTTCAAGAAAAGCATATATTGGAATCCAAAATATGGGAACAGTTTTTACTAGGAGGTTTGAGGCTGATCGTATTGGTAGCCAGGTCCCAATAAAGTTCATGCATCTGGAAGGATTGTATGAGTTGTTTGTTTCTAAGTTTGTAAGTTTCCTCGATATTTATTAAAAACATGTATGTTGCTTCAAGCCCACAAACTATAATGTTTGTATGATATTAATGTTTATCACGGGTCTGTTATTATTACCATGACAATAAGATGATATCAGATCTGCTTCACTGGCATTTTTCTAGTTTTCATGTTTATTATCTCCATTCATAAAACTGAAATTTAGTTTAGGTTTGGTTATGATCATGCTGCTCAAATTATCTTTTCCTGCCCTTGGTTGTACAACAGTATTAACATCAGAATTGTAATCTTTTGCATCCACCTTGACTTCTGCTCTTATATTTATAAGGTAATATTTATTTGTTATCTATTTTTGAAGGCTTACTCCACGTTAGACCATTCAATGCATCTTTTCAAAGTACATCTTATAATGAAGCTCACCTATCAAACCCTTCCCGATGACGACGATGATGATATCCAAGAAGCTGATGCTGAAAATGCAGAATCTGAAGCAAGTGCAGGTGGTGATAATCGCAACAGGAAGCATTGGGATGATGATTGCCCTTGGAGTGAGTGGTATTCTGCAGAAAATCCAGTAAAGGGTAAGCTTTTGTTTGTGATTCTTATTTTTTCTTTATTCAGTGGAGGGAAGGGGACAATTGTGCCTTCTAGATGATTAACAATGATTCTGAGCTGATGCAAGCTCTGCGAGTCTGCTTTTTCTTTATACATGCTGGTGGACACTGGTTTGATGGATTCGATGCATGTAGGTTTTGATTTAATCACCACTTGGTCAGAAAAGATGGTTGAAAGCTCCTTGGAAATGGCTGAAATGGAAAATGCCTCACCTCATGATGCTGAGAAGTGGATTCTAGCTCCAAATATGTAAGGAATTTGTGCCATAGATTCTACTTTTATTCTGAAATACTAGGATTGGTCCTTCTGCAAATTCGACTACCTTCTTCTTTTATGCTCCCTTTGATTCATTATTTTCTTAATATTTTTGTCATGTGATACATCTGATTATATTAATTTTTGTATGAAGTGATTGTTCGAAAGAAGAGAGAATTGGATTCGCTTCGCAGTTGCAGCTTTTGGTTAACGCACTGGATATGTCATTTGAAGCTCAATTTATGGAGGATTTTGTGTCAGGTCTTAATAACTTTATCTGCTTCTTGACATATAAAGTATGCTGTAGACTGTGTTGAAGTTACCTGGAAATGTCATTTTAAATTGCATAAATTTTATTCTAACTTATGCATTAATTTTAGCAGTTGAAAATTCTGGTTCAGACAATTTAAAGTCCTCTATGGTTATACCGCCACCTACAGTCCTCGACCGTGTGCTTAAAGATCTCTTCCATGAGGGTACTTTTTCCATTTTACTAAGCACTTTGATTTGTTATACCTCTAAGAATCTGTTGCGTGCTTTTTATCTGTCTCTATTTGTGCTTATTTGAAGTCTTTGATGTTAACTGTTGTGGCTTAAGTTACCATCTCCACCTCAGTTTACTTTTGATAGAAATAAACAAATGCTCTCTTTGGTTATGAGAGGTGAAGATGAGTGGGTGAGGTTTTTATAGATGGGGTTGGCTTGGCTTACATGCTTAATTAGTTTCTATTCAAAAGATTTTTCGCCGAGTTTTAGGTCTTATTATCTAACTTTACATCTTGCTATGAGTATTAATTTCTGTCATGACATATGACTTCTCAAGTGAGAACAGCTTGTTTAAAGTTCACTTGTTTCTTTCTAATTTTATATAACAGGGCTCCAGTTTCCTGATTCTGCTAAAGGTGAACGTAAGAGTTCTCGAGCTATTAAAGGCGCTCCTGTTGAGTGTCTTTTTGCTCAGTTTTGTTTACACTCATTATGGTTCGGAAATTGTAACATACGTGGTATGTATGAAAATCATTCATGATATATTGTCTTGAGAGTAATTTATCTGTTGAGTTTGTAACTTTTTCCTTGACTATACGTTGGTTATTGTTCTTGTGTATTTAGCCATTGCTGTGCTCTGGATAGAGTTTGTTCGAGAAATTCGTTGGTGTTGGGAAGAGTCACAGCCATTGCCTAAAATGTCGGCCAATGGTTCAATCGACCTAACAACTTGTTTGATCAACCAGAAACTACAAATGGTAATAAAATCTACTGATCATGTTGGACAGCTGTTCAATATGCTCTAAGTGAAGTCAGTTAATATTGGTGGAAATGTAGGATTTTTCAATGAACTGACCTTCCTATACATGTGTCAAGATTTTTTTATTGACTTCTCTCTCTGGCTGGATGATGCTTATTAATTGTTGTCTTCTTTAAATATTAATTCCTTTCTCTTACATTCTTTTATATTGTTAATTTTAAGACTTAGAATTTTCCTATGCTCTACTGTTTTGTGCCCTTAATTCAGTTTGCTAAAGTTGGAGGGGGAAAATGAAGAAAATATAGCCATATATGTCATGCACTTGTTTTGTAAACCCCTTAGCAAATTTGTGAATTGTCTTTGCTGCTCTAACTTGTCTGCTAGCTTTCATGTTCAAATCCCTTGAGTCCAATCCAAACGTGCCTTTGTAGTAAAATGGTTCTCTTAAATCCTGATAGCCTTCAATTACATTGAATGGGAGGATACTATAATGTTTTGTACAGATCTGTATTGCAGTCTAAGCTTAGACCTAGAGAAAATGACCTTGATTGCATTATGTAATCAAGAACTTGTATGTTCCTTTTTTGCCTATAGTTTTTCTTCTAGTAGGGACTTGTTTCTGAAGCATCTTCTCTTATTTATGTAATTAGTTGTTTTTTTTAATATTTTCACTTTTTCATTTTCCTTAAGCAATATGATGGCCACTGACTTATTTCACTCCCTTTTGCTGGTCAGCTTGCAATATGCATTGAGAAGAAGCGTGAACTGAATGAAGAATTTCAAGACTGTATTGGAAGTAATGATGATGTGTCTACACATATGGAGGTCATGACCACCTTTTGTCTTGTATTGTTCCTTCACTGCTTCTAGTGCTTATTGTATATGATAATGAGTTAGGCAAGATGGAAGGCAAGAAAAAGGGGCCTAGCCCACCCTCTCTCGTTCTTGCAATATCTATTCCACTTGTTCCCTTAAGGACTTAGTTCTTCATCTTGTCTTTGGCTTGAAGTCTTCATTTGATGGAAAATGCAGGAAGACATTCAAGTTAGAGAGGAGTCTACTAGTTTTTATGCACAGAGTCAAGGCTTTGATGGGAAACGTGACAGGTGAACTTAGCAAGTGAGAGTTCTTTGGTTTCTTCATAAAATTTTCTGTCCTTAATGGGTTTGCCAAATCCTTTTAATTCTGTGCTTTTTTCTCTTGCTATTGTTTCAGAGATATTAATCCTTATTTGGCCAATAGTAGATTCATTTAATTTATACTTATGATGATATCCATTAAAATGCATTTATTATCTGCCCTTAGAGTTGGTAAAATTGAGATACCTATTGCTTGTAAGCCATAAAAAAAAAATGCTTTGAAGTTTAGACACTGGAATAAGAAAAAAGTGCTTCTACTGTCAGATACAAATGCAAGTTACATAGTTATGAAATAGTTGGCTTTGTATTGATAGTCTTAATGGGCAGAATGAGTGGGGCTAGTGAGGGTTATATCAATGGCACATCTGTGCACCTTGTTGACTGACTAGGTGGTCCATTTTGCTATAAATGATGTATAAGATGTTGGCTTTAGTTCAACTTTGTCAGTCATGTTTACCCCAGCAGATATGTAAGTTGGGTCATTGCATGGCTAGCATTTAGCTATGGAGCCTGAGTTGGAAGGTTCTTTAGATGTATTTAGTAATATCACCATATTTTTCCATATTACGGTAAGTATTAAGTTATTATAACTCTCTATAGATTCAATGAAATAGAGATGAGAGAAGAAAATTATCAATTCATCGAAAAGGTCTGCGCTTGCCACTGCACCGTGCAATAGGTTGCTGCATCCTTTACTTTGGACTACAATTGTAATAAAAACATGACGAGAAGCTAATGTTTTTTTTGTAGTCCCTTGACGCCAGAAGTTTTGCATAAATCTAACACAGTTGTATCAAAGTTTAGTAAAAATTCTGAAGATGTGGTTTCTGCTGATAAAAGCCCTTCAGATTCTATCAGGAGAGGCTCAGCTGGTCCAGTAGGGTCTATGAAGCTTCTGAAATCCTATCAGAGCTTGCATGCTCCATTTACACAGGTTTCTCTTATATCTCTGCATTATTCATCCTTCTTTTTATTTTTTCACTAAGTATGTTGAGCGTAGCAGCTATCTTTTTCCTTTAATCATTATAGGATGCACCACTCATGACAGAAGACATGCATGAAGAACGACTCCGTGCTGTTGAGGCCTTTGGTGATTCATTTGTAAGCCTAAATTTTGTACAAGTTATTTGTTTATGAATGTTAATTTGTTCATTGTTTGTTTCATCAAACTAGCCATAAATCTTAAACGCATCACCTGGGAGTTATATGTTCTAAACATTTAATTAGTCAAGGTAGCCATCCTGTTTCTAATACCAGCTAATGGTTTTAAAGAATTGGATTTTCTAAGGATTCAGTTAGTGGTAGAACAGTTTAGGCTTAGTTGTCTAATGACCACTAAAACATCTACTTGAATTAACTGAAGGAGATGCTCGTATTTGGCTTGACAATGTACCAGGTTGGGCATCTGGTATGGGACATTTTTGTATCCTACATTCCCTCTACCTTCTTCTGAAACATTGTAGTTCTCTCTAGCCAAAGTGAGATTCATGTGCCTTAAGCATTCTAATAATATAGATCTCTTTAACAATCAATGACTCAAAACTGACACTAGCAGCTCCTTTCAGTTTACTGTAAAGCTCCGGCACCAAAGAATTAATGGAGTAGATTTCATTGTGCTAAATATTTAAAATTTCAAGTTGGCTTTCTCTTGTAACACTTCATCTAGCAATTCAATAGCATAAATTCCTTCATCTTACTGTGGCTAATGAATGCTTGATTGTTATTTTGTTTCTATGTGGCTATCTGAATAATGAATTATCTCCAATTTGCTGGTCAGTTTTTTGCAATATATTTACCTTTGTAGATTTATCCTTTTCATGTTTCATGTATCATAATTATAATAAGGTTACTGTATTTGTTGTATTTCATGTTGTCTTGAACAACTTTATATTTAGTAGCTCAGGAAGCCGCTTGCTATTTCATTACAGGACTTTTCTGCACAGTTGGAGAGAGACACATTATCTTCAGGTAAATGCTCTTCCTCTTTAGTGTAGATTTTGTTATATTATTTTGTAATCATTAGATATTGCCAGTGGCAGATGCAATTTCAAGAGATCACTAAATTCATTTTAGAGAGAATGATGTCTTTGATGTTGAATGGGAAATTAAACATGATCAAAGCTTTTTGACATGCATATCTGGTTCTGTTGGGGTAGCTATGGAGTTAAAGAAACTGTTAAATAGTTGATACAATTACTCATGTATAGATACAAAAGCATGTGGAATTATGTCTTAGGTTTTTCTGATGAGGCTGGTAACAAAGACTATCTCCATTTACAAATCTTTTGAGGTCAACAGTTTGAAATTCATTGAATCTGAACTAATTTTGGGTTTTTAAAAATAAAATTCTCTTGGCGAATGATAACCTAGAGTGGCCATTTTTTACATTGTTTTTAAACCTATTCTCTCCATCATGCTTTGGCTGGACTGTGTTGTGGTTACAAAATTATAACATTCCAATCCCCCCCAAAAGAAAGAGGGGGGGGGGGGGGGGGGGGAGGAATGAGTTTTGGAACCGCCTGTTTCGACTTTCTGTCAGTCAAGAGGATGGTGAATTACTATAGCTACCTTTACAGAGGAGTGCACACACTGCATATAGGCACCCTTTTTGGAGACAGATAAGGGTCCTAAATTACCCTCCCAGTTTAGGTAAAATTATTGGTGTCTGAGGGCAAATAGGATGGAGACAATAATGTCCAGGCTTATATGACATCAGATGTTAAAAATAGTCTCTTCGTTCTCTATTTCACCTTCTTTCAGCTTTCCCTCATAAGTTTTGTGCTTAAAGTTTCAAATATGTGTTCAGTTTACTCTGCTCTATTATGCTTGGTTACACTTCTTTACTAATGATCTTTCACATTTTGAAATAGATATGTCATCCTTTAAAGCTGCAAATCCAGACACTGTTTTTGAAGATTTTATTCGGTGGCATTCACCGGGAGATTGGGAGAATGATGAAAGTGAAGCAAATGGTCCATCCAAAAATCTTACAGAGGGTATGAAGGATGACTGGCCTCCTCGAGGACGACTTTCACAGCGGATGTCTGACCATGGGAACTTGTGGCGACAGATTTGGAATGATGCTCCTGTTTTGCCAGCTTATGAGCAGAAACCACTGCTAGATCCAAATCGAGAAGGAGAGAAGGTTAGTTTGGACTGTGGAAGAATGAACCTTTTTTTTCATTTTGGTTTCTGCTTGTAGTACCATTGCATGTATCTCTCCCCCCTCTTTCTTTTTTCCCCCCTTGGTTCCTTTGACCAAAAAGATGTTAAGGATATTTATTGATATAAAACCTTAGGATAGCATCTGTCTTGACTTGTTGGAGAGAAGGCTTCTCCGTGTATGTCCTGGACTTTTGATTTTGTAAGAGTTTGAACTATCTTGTTGGCCAATAGAGTGTCTCCAAGGGCTAGATGATTATTATTCAAATGCTGCAGTTTGTGTGGATTTTGAGAATTTATCTTTATCCTTGTTTCATTATTCCCGACATTGACGATAGGGAACTGCTTATTTTTTCTCAAGGTGGTTTACGAGGATGATGTTTCCTGAGGCAAATGCTTCCATTAGTATTCATTTTAATTAATTTATAGGCAAAAGAAGTCCAAATGTGATGTCCACATATGTTTGGAAGTACCAAGAGAACAATTTTTAAGGAATGATCCATATGTGGATGCATTCGAATCATTGGTAGCTAAAACCGGAAGGTTGACTACTCCTCCAGATTAAACAAGACAAAATGGCCTAGTGATGTCAAACTGCCAAAATCCTGCTTTAATAATGTCATGGGAGCTGATGCAGAGCTGTTTTAAATTTTTAGGAAATTAGTGCCAGTGCATCAGTCAGTTGGGCATTTCTTCCGTGATCTCAAATGAATACTCAACTGGCAATAGCATAGAGTTATTACCTGAGATGATAGACTATTTGGAAACAATTGACTACATGCTTGATTTCAGATTATAAACTAAGATTCGGACCTGAAACTTTGCTCAAACCTTGTATCTTGGGTATAACTGTTTTTCGATATATCTTTGATGCATTAAGCTTGATCCTTTATGGCTTCTCCAACTCTACAGATCCTTCATTATCTGGAAACTGTGCGACCCCATCAGCTGCTTGAGCAAATGGTTTGTACTGCCTTCAGAGCATCAGCTGACACTCTAAACCAGACAAATTTTGGAAGCTTGAGTCAGATGACCACAAAAATGGACCAACTCTATGTTACGATGGCATCTGCATTAAGGCCTTTGCAAGGTATGGTTCATCATTCTTACAAGTTTGCACTTCTTTGAAATTGATGTCGTTGAAATTCCAAGCTCTTGTGCATGTTGCAGTGAATCTATTATCTGGCAACAGTGAGACTATTGAAGACCTCAGACGGCTTTGTGTTGTCTTTGAACATGTTGAGAAGTTATTAACACTCGCAGCTTCTCTTCATCGTAAATTCTTACAAGCACCGCGCATTGCGGAAGCTATTTTCAGTGACTACTACAACTTTTACCTTCCGACCATGGGAGTAGGCTCAGCTGATGTTGATGTTCAGAAGATAGATGCTGAGAAGGTAAATAGCCTTAATGCCGTCCTTAGTTATAGCATTCTTGCCGATTAATCCCTCATTTTTCATGGGTATTAGTGAATCACTGCTCTAGTTGGACTGTTTTCAATGGACTATTCCTGAGGAAAGTCCAGTTAATGTCAGCTCGGGACTTGCGATTAAAATCAAAATAAAAATATTCAGCAATATTGCAACTAAGCCATGTTTAAAATCAAATTAGGAAGTAGCTTGAATTTGAATCCAATTTCATTTTTTCTAATCAAAACTTTCGCCCATCCCTTTCTTTGAAACTTCCCCGCAATTATCTTGAGGTTACACTATGTGAACATCGTTTTTGCTCAGGAGTTTGACATGAAGCTGCAACTAAGGATGAACGAGAGACAAGTCGTGTCAAATATGTTCTCGCAACCCAGCGCCAATCAATCCTGGAGAAAAGTTTTGAGCATGGGCAATCTTCTTAATGGCCACGAACCAATCCTCAGGGAGATCATCTTCTCCATGAGTGATAGCGCCACTGGCAGTCACTATGCAGCAAGCAGTCCCAGAGGTTATCAGCAGGACATAGAAACATATCGGATGTATATATGTGGAACCTCAAATGATCTCCGGGTGGCACTCTCGGTAACCTCGTATGATTAATTTCTTTTTAAATAATATTAGTATAAATTGATTTCTCACTGTCTTGATGGGTCTATTTTCACCCTTGAGAACATTGCCCTGGCAGTTCTATTGCTTTGGAGTGTCTTATCTCTAGTTGAAATAAATTTCTTTTCATAGCCGTCTGTGTTTATGGTTATGGTGGAGTTTCCTTCGAACCCACTGCTGGAAGTTTAAGCATAATAGGCTTCTACGCTTGTCCTACGTTTAGGTCATGATTGACGTGTGGCTACCTAGGATTTTTGTGGTGACCATTTTCTTATCATTTGCGTGAACGTCAAGGTGGTTTGATGAGACAGGTTCAAGATGGCACCATGGATGGCAAAGGATTGGATAACCTTGTCAACACACTCACTTTTTCTTTCTGCAAAGCATGTCAGTCGTTATACAATCTTCTTCAGACTTTAGTGCCTGTCGGAAATAAAGTCTAAAATGCTCTAATTTCTAATCGATTTAAGATCAATCCATTCATAGAAATCACGAATTATATGAAAAAAAAAAAGGAAGAAAAATTTGAGACTCTGGAAAATAACCTGGGAGGCCCATCTAAGGACGGTCCAAAAATTAACTCACAGGGCCTTACACGTACGGCTTCGGATGGGTGGGGCCGTGGTCGTCCTCCCATTTTGAGTCATATTTACCATCACCCACTCAAATATTTAGATAGGTTTTGTAATTTTTGTACAAATCTTAGGATGTCTACGTAGGCTCTAGCACTATAGCAAAATTTTACTATTCAAAACTTAAGTAATCATCCCTCTTTCACTTAGGCATAGAAGGTTTAACACATTTCTCGTACTATTAATGAGTTAACAGATAGTCTCGTCAAATCTAATATTTTAAACATTCTAAAATTATCTCAAGTGGTTTTCTTGTTTTCATCAACATTTGACGGTGATATTATCTTTATTAGTCGTTTCGATGTATATTTCATTGGCAGAAATAAATCTTTATCTTACTTTTTCAAAAAAATAAAAAAAAAATTATTTGACGATGATTATGTGAAAATCATGGCTTTTTAGAATATTAAGATAATTTTGATTTGATTGACTTAGGATTTAGATTACATGACCTAAAGTAACCATCCCCTCTTATATGCTTATTTAAATGTTTGATTTAAGCCCAAGACCTCTCTCTATTCTTCCATCATTAGACTATATAAGTTTCTTAACACTGATAATTAATTATCAGATAAAGATGGGATTTAAATATTATCTTCTTTTTTTTCTCTTCTTTTCTTTTTATCCAAAAAGTCAGATTTGCTAAGCTTTTCAAGCCTTTTGGGTCAACATCACAAGGAAATAGGCCCTACATGAGGATGGGAACACTGGAGTATGAGTGGTGGGTGGGGAGTAATAAATAAAACAAAGGCCACTGTCCTGCACATATATAGGGGATACCATCAATGCTTTCTACCAAGATCATGCACCACTCATGGTAGTACTTGCATTATATCTTTCTCTCTTTTTTTTTTCTTCTTCTTTTTTTCACTTAAATTCTGTACTGGGTATCAGTTTTCTATGATTTAGTATTTGACTCTCCGGTGTATTAACTTTGCAGCAGGGAAACATTTAAGCGAACACCCAATCTTCTTTATTATGTCTTGACTTGGGCTATTTCCATTGCAATAGGTAGAACCACCAGCTCCTCAAAGCTTTGTAGGGAAACAATGTTGGCAAATGGACGTGCTTTCCATTTCTTTTGCTAACCTATAAAACAATCTTAACGTAAATTTTATATTTGATATATTGATAGTGTATAATTTTTTAACTTATCAAATATCATAAAATTGAATATTAATAATTTTTTAAAAAAATACATAAAAATATATATTTATTCTCCAACTACGGTTTTTTTCTTATTTGCCTCTTTCTGTCTGTCTCCAACTCTATAATCTTCTTCCCCTTTTCTTCTTTTTCCATTAAAATTAGGTTTGACGAATGTAGACAGTTACGAGAGCCTCTAAGCGACGAGGGTGGTGTGATGTTTTGGGTTATTATTTTTCTTTAGCTTTGATTTTGCTTGAGGGAGGAGGAAGTTGATGAATGATTGAAAGGAATCGTTGGTGGTGGGACAAGGGGATACCTTAGCTTACATGAAAATCACAATTACAAAATAAAATCCGTATCAAATTTACTGTTAAATAATGGAAAAGGAGGGAGGAATGTGGGGTTTACGAAGTTGACGTCCTTTTTTGTCTTGAATTTAGGGTGTACGAATAGGAAGAAAATTCGTGAAGAAAATAAAGAAGGAATTCGATGGCATTGGATGCGTTTTCTTTTTGGCATAAAATAGTTTCATTATAAAACTATTTTCCCAACACCATTGCCTACACTGTACGATTTAGCCTTTATATTCCTTTCTCTCGAGCTCTCACTTTCATATTCTTTTCTTTTCTTATCTGAATTAAATTGAAAATTAAATACATGTTTTCTCCTATGAGGTATTTTTCTTGTTACGTGTTTTCTTCTTTTATTTAGTAAGTAAAATTTAAACTTGTTTTCTTTTTAAACTTGAAATTAAGCATTTAAAATTAAAAAAAAAAATAAGCACGGTCCATAGATAATAAAATGTTGATAAAGAAAGAAAGAAAAAGAGACTTACAAAATTAACAATCATAGATGTGTGCAATGCATACATTGCCTTGACGTGCACTCAAATCCAAAATGTACGTGAACAAGAACAAAAGCTCTTTTTTTTTTTAATTTTTTATTTGTTGGATAAACAAGATTAAATGCTCATATTAGAGTTAAACGTTTAGATTTTTTTAATTAAGGATTAAATGTTTTAATTATAATAATTAAGAATCAAACGTTTTTTATTTTTTATAATTAAAAGTTAAGTTGACATGTAGATGAAACATGTATCACATACGATAAAAAATTAGGTGAATTAATGATATGGTAACTAATTTAGTCGAGCTCATAAAAATTTAGTTATTTTATAATTATTACATATAATGTTGAAAATTTAATCGACAACTACGATATTGAACACACTAAAAAAGATGCAAATCGAAGAGAAAATAAGCTGGCGAAAGGATGGGTTGCATCTTTCATACGATATTCTTCGTGTTATCGAGTAGGAGAAACCCTTCCCCTTTGCTTCTGGCGTCTGGTTTTCACCTTTTGACTGTTGGTTCTGTCAGATTTCATAACTTCCTCCTGGAGTGCAGATTTTTCCAAATGGCTGTGTATTGCTGGTTTTTGTCTCTATCTCGGTATGCTTATGGCCTCTTTGTGCTTGCTGTGTGTTGTTATTTGGCTGTTGGCAAATTCCTTTGATCTCTTCTACTTGTATAGTCATGAATTTGTCTTTTGTTTTTGCTTGCTGGGATCGTTTTATGTGCAAATTGTATAGGCGCAAACCCAGTTCGCCTTTTATTTTGCTCTGTTGCTCTTTTTGATGCCTTCATGGTGTTTTTGGAAGATTTGCTGGTTTTTGTTTAAGGGCATAAAACAATTTTCAGCCTTCTAGTCGTTGCTTATGTTTTTTTTTTTTTTTTTGAAATCGTCTCATTCCTCTCTAATTAATGGAAGTTCTCTTTTGATTTTTCAAAAAAAAATATTAAAAATTTAATTATTACATATCATGCTAAAAAATATAATTATTATAAATTTTACATATTATATTAAAAAATATAATTATTAATTATTACGTATCATGATGAAAAAAATTATTACACGTCATATCATAATTTGAATCATTTTGATTTGACAGAAAAGATTTGACAATCCACATCATGTGCGTATCCCACACGCATGCACTAGACATTTCTTATCTTAACATTTAATTATAAAAAATAAAAAACATTTGACCATTTATTGTTACAATTGAAATATTTGATTTTAATTAAAAAAAATCCAAACATTTAACTCAAATTTTAGTATTTAAGCAATAACCAAGAACAAAAGTTTTTTCTGTCCAAAAAAAAAAAAGGAACAAAAGTTTTTAATATACCATTTTTTGGTAACATTTTTGATAAGAGAATGGTGACAAGATTTGGGTTTTGCTAGAACTATCTGCCATGAATTGCGCAATGTTAATTCAGGTGTCCTTTGTAAATATGTGACATCAATTACTGTAGCTAGATTCTGTTGGCATTTACTGCTTATATTATTTAAGTCATGTACATGCTAATCATCATATTTAATCCGATTCTATCTCATCCCCGAATCTGATCCACTCGTCTATTATTTTTTATTTAGATTTTAATTTGATTAATTCGATTAATAAGTTTACCCTCTTCTCCTCTCTTAATTGTTAGCTTCCCTTGATCTTAAGTTCTTAAACAGTGTACAATATTCGTATTTTTAATCACAAACATTGACATTTTTATACTTTGTTTACGTCTTGTTAATTCTTATTTTCTTATAATTTACGGATATGCATATAAACACAAACACATAAAATTATTTTAAAGGGCCAGCCAGCAGCTAAGAGGTCCGCAACCATGGCTGCAGGGTGCAGTTTATGGGGTGAAAAAGGAACGAGAGAGAGGAAGAGGAAAAACCAAATGGTCTTCCATTGTTGTTCCTTGTTGTAGTCCAGGAAATGGAGCAGAGGTCTAATCAGTTCCCTGACGTAAACCCCAAGCGTCTGCAAGCCAAGGGCTTCAAACCCCCACCCCTTCTCTTGGGCTATATACCCCTTCCCCACCACATTAACTTTTCTCTGTTGAAACTTTTGATTTCTACTGACACGTAGAATCCCACTGCCACCCTCCATGACTCAATGACCCCATCACCCCCACCCCATTGGGACCCCAACCCTGCCAATCAATGAACACCCAAAAGCAAACGACGGGTCGTCGGATTGGGAATTGGGAAAATGGGGATTTTGGGGATCTTCATGCATTATTTTCAGTCCTATCTCTCTCATCACCTCTTTACCATTTTCTTTCAACTGACATCAAAAGCTTTGAAATATGGACTCGTAAATCCCCCCACTCATTGCCTTACCTAATTGAATCCGTAACAAACCATCTTATTTAGTGAAGGAAATTAATGTGGTACTCAACAAAAATGGTAATTAGTTTAAAAGATTCAACATGCAAATAGGAGACTATCTCAACCAATTATATGATTCGTATTTAATCATTGTATCGATTCTCTCACAAATCCGACAATGAATAAAAATAAAATGTTTACGACTTGATACTGATTAAGGAATATTTTTTTCGAATCAACTTGTTTTTAATTATCTAAATAGGGAAAATTTCAATAGTGATCTTGCAGTAGTGGATGGAGTTACAATTTATTTATTTATTTATTTATTTTTTATAATTAAGTAGAAGTACTTATCTTGTTGAGTCATAGAACATCATAAGGTGTAGGGCTTTTTGTTTGCAAAAAAATATGTATCACGGGACTGGATAACCTTAACCAGTTTACTTGTTTCTTGTCTTGTTTTGGGTCTTCATGCTGTCTTTTGTCTCTCTATATTATGAAAAAACAGAAATAATAAAAGCATCACGGGCATGAAAACCTAATCTTCTTTGTTTAATTCAAAACTTTAAAAAAAAAAAAAAAAAAGGAAAGAAATCCCATCTGTCTGTCTGTGAATTCTTTAAGCTTGGAGTGTGTACCTTGAAAGGAAACCCATGGGAAGCCCTCCTTTATGAAGAAAAATTTAGCTAAGTAATTGAATATGGCTAAGGAACACTTAGGCCTCACGAAAAAGACCTACCAAAAATGATGTTTCCCATTCATCAAGTACGTTTCAGCTGTAGTGACCATCAGCTTGAATTAATGGCGCTTGTATTATTTGCAATCAAAACGTTATTTTTCCAAATATTCTCGAGTGCAACTTCTATCATGTATCAGAAATTATGAAATTCGATATATGTACGGTCGAGATCATTTTATTAAATCTGATTCGTGACTACACCTATTAATTCAATCATTTGTTTTTTACCCGAAAAATATTAATTCACCAGTAATTTTCAAAAATTGAACCAACATCATAAATTCCCATAATGAAAAACCTGATGATAGTCTTTTCCTATATATCTCTTTCCTTCTACCCTGCGGTTTTAAATTTTGGAGTAAACTTTTCTTCTTTTTTTTTCATTTTTGAAAAGCCAAAAGGAATTCTTTGCAATAAAAGAAAATAGCATACAAAGTGGAGCAATGGTGGAAGAAAGTCAAGCTTATATAATATTAGAAATTGATACATGATTATAATTTTTGAAGAAAAAATTAATTAAAAAAGTCCAACACTCGAAATTGAGTTACAACAATATATAAAAAAGAAATGAACAATTTTTTAATTTATCGCATTTTATCATCACTCGTAAAACATTTCCGTTCTTATCAATATCAAATTTAACAAAGGGTCAACAAAAACGTTAATTAACGTTAACCGAATTTATCGATTAGATGTTTAACGAAACAATCCCAGTATAGTTAAAGAAAAACTACCATTTCATCGAATTAAAAAGAGATATAAGATGCAAAATTATTATATTGGACCCACTCCCACTGAAAACAATAAGAAGAGAAGAGAGAAATGTGCATCCAATCCAATGAAGATATGGAGATTTGAAGAGAGGGTTGCTGTATTTCTTGTGCTTCCCTGGTCCAAACTTTATAAATTTTGGCTACTGCCTTCTTCTCCCCCATTAAGCCTGTGAAGATTTATCAGAAAATGGAAGTCTACAACTTTGCTATTTATGGCTTGGGCAACAACACAGATTACCGATGATTGTTGTTCAATGGTTTAGCACGGATAGTTTGTGTTCTTCTTTTTGCCTACCTTCTTCATTGCATCATTCCATCAAGTCAAATCTGTCACTCAGAAGAGAAGACGTTGATTGGAGATATATGATACAAAGCAAGGCTTTCCCTGATATGGCATATGCCTCGGACCCCTTTGGGTTTGGCTGGTTACTGCACAGCGGTTTCATGGGGTACTTGCTCAAAACAATATCTCAATGGTCTACACTAGATGAACTCTCGTTGAAACCATACCTGCTCAGTGGTAGATTCATGTAACGAGATTGTTTTTTTGTAATTCGATTGCATATCATATGACCAAAATGTGAAAGAGAGGGATAGAGTGATTGAAAGATCAGTCCACATCTGAAAATTATTGATTGAAGTATTTGATGAAGGATAGAAAATGGATGGGCAGAGTCACATCTGAAAGTTATTGATAAGAGTAATTTGAAGGAAGAAAAATGGGATGCATGACAAACATTGGCTAAGCCTAAAATACATTGGTATATTGTCATATTCATGTCCAAATAAGGGGATACATAGAACTTTCTAGCTATTTTCAATAATGACAACAATTTTTTTCCTCCATCCCAACTTTAAATACCCCATCATTCTCTTTTATCATTTGTGAGAAGTGAAAATGATTCTTTTCTAT
Organism: Theobroma cacao; assembly: GCF_000208745.1. Lineage (NCBI taxonomy): Eukaryota > Viridiplantae > Streptophyta > Magnoliopsida > Malvales > Malvaceae > Theobroma > Theobroma cacao. The sequence continues at coordinate 38,116,079 of NC_030858.1, forward strand.
CATATTGCTTTTGTACAAGTGTCATGCCACAATTTGGTTTAATTTTTATTCATAAAAAAAATTATTGATATCCAATAATTAATATTAAATAGGATAAAAGAATTAAAACAAACACTTACCCTCCATTCATTCTATCACATACTATAAAACATCTCTCGAAATTATATAATTTTTTCGTTTTTGATATTATATTTGTATTTTTATTTTTTGACCGATGCTTAATAATGTCGATGGCATAATTATAATTTTTTTTATTTATAAAATTATACGTTAAATTTATATAAATTTGAGTCGGATTGAGATAACATTGACTTGTAATTTACTAAAAAAATTTTAATTATTGTAAGTAAATCATTGATTTGAACCTTTTACAAATTCCTTTTGTCCCATTTTGATAAGGTGCATGGAGAAAGATGAAGAGCAAAGAAAACGAACAAGTTGGTCAGTATATGAAACAAAATTAAGAGAGAAAGTAATAATAATAAAAGAACATTTGCAGTATATATTGCTTAAATGGAGGAAGTGCACGTGGCTAGTGAGAAACAAAGTTGCACAGAAAACAGATGCACCAGCATGTGGAAAAAACAATCAAACCACCTTCAACCGGCAAGTGTAAGCGGCCAGCGGGCACCTACGAGTTCTTAAGTGGCCATGAAAAGTTTGACCTAAGTGAGACCCCCATTAAGTGCAGCCCAACCCTCCCACACTCTCAATCCACCATCGTGCACCACACGCACCAAGATAAACCCTTTCCCATCCATAGTTAATTTATTTGATTATTTTTCATATTTAAAATTTATAATTGAACAAATAAAAATTAAAGAAAATCGGTTATATTGACAAATGTAAATTAATTTTGATTAATTTTATATTAAAATATAATTCAACCAATTCAATTACCTTTTTATATAAAACGAACAAATTTCGATTTTTGAAATTTTAAAATTCAAAGGAATGGCGAGTGAGATAGAAGATGAATAGAAGGATGGGGGGAGGAGAGTGGAGGGGCCGCCGGTGGTGGGGGGCTGAATAGTGAACATGTCACGTCCGTTGGGGCCACCATGTGATCTTATATGAAATGAAAATACTCTCGAACACATTTCTCAATCCAATTCTTTACTCTACAGTAGCATACAATTGAACCCAATTTGCCCTTTTTTATTTTAATATAATTCTTTTAAAAGCAATGAAATTATTTGACTTAATTCCTTTAATTATAAGAATTAAAATACAGAGGAGTAGTGAGAAATTGTATATGGACGTCCCATCATCTATGACTTGTTTGTTTTTTTCTTTATTATCACTCTCTTTCTCTCTCTGTCTGCCCTCTTTTTCTCACTTGAATTTTCTTTTCTTTTCATTCAAAATCATCACCTCTCTCACGAATAAAGAAGTAGCAAAGCAAATCTTTCCTCCGTGAAAGAGATCCCACAGGGAAGGGGGGGAGCACGGGGGGGAGGGAGGCAGCAGTTTCTTTGAATGAACCCTAATACCTAATCAAACAGAAGCAGCTAGCAAAGAGTTCTTTGTGTTGATTGATAGATAGCTTAGAGTTTAGATAGCCTTCACCTGTTAGTCTAGAGAGACAAAGAAAGCCCACCCTGCGGCCTTGGAATTTCAACAAAGCGAAAGAAAACAAAAGACAAACACTTCAAGTTGGAAGAAAACAGGTGGTAGAGTTTGATCACAGCCGATCATCATCAAGATAACCAAAGCCCCGACAGGTGTCTGTTTTTCTTTTTGGTTTTAGCCAATGGATTCTGCTTCTGGAGGGGGTGCCGCGTTGAACCCGAATAGCACCAACGAGGGTATATCTTTAGCTTCAGCTTCAGCACCGCCGCCAACGGGTACGCAACAAGGAGGAGGAGGAGGTGGTGGTGAGTCATCTTCTTCCCCAGCTCCACCGAGTCGGTACGAGTCACAGAAGCGTCGAGACTGGAACACTTTCTTGCAGTACTTGAAGAACCATAAGCCACCGTTAACGCTGGCTCGTTGCAGTGGCGCACACGTAATTGAGTTCTTGAAATACCTCGATCAGTTTGGCAAAACTAAGGTTCACATAACGGGTTGTCCTTACTTCGGACATCCAAACCCACCTGCTCCTTGCTCTTGTCCACTCAAGCAAGCATGGGGTAGCCTCGACGCGCTGATCGGACGGCTGAGAGCTGCTTATGAAGAAAACGGTGGACGTCCAGAATCGAACCCTTTTGGCGCAAAGGCTGTCAGGATTTATTTGAGGGAAGTGAGAGAAGGGCAGGCTAAAGCTAGAGGGATTCCTTATGAGAAGAAGAAACGAAAAAGGCCTCCTGTCACAACTACGGCCGTGGGGGTCAATGTGTCGGTGGCTGCCACTCAAGCGGTTGATGGCGGGGGTACCGGCGCCGTTGGTGGCGGAGATGATAGTAATAGTGGTGCTGGAACTGTAGCTAATGCTGCTGCTTCTACCGCTGCTGCCACTGCTACCACTACTAGCGTATAGTTTACCTTTTTTCTTCCTTCTTTACTGATTTTATTCTTTTCTTTCTTTTTTTTCCCTTTTAATAGCTGTTTGAAATGTGATTATGAGTTATATATATCTGGCGATTCTCTCTGCAAATTGGGTCGATATCCCATGAACCAAATTTAGTTAGAAAATCTAGTTTTAATCTCTTTTCGACCAATCTCTCTCTCTTCCTGTTTGATAAGATTTTCTTACTTGTTTCTTCATTTCTTTGTTATGCATGAACATGATTACTACTATAAAAGCATACATGTAAAAGTTGAAGCATGGTTTTGTTTTGGTCTCCCCCACTTCATTCCTTTTTGTTTGTTTTTGATGGGTAGAATTTAGGAAGAACGAAGCCAGCCTTGAGAAAGGAAAACAAAAAACCCTTTGGCTTCTTTTCCATCTTCTTCTTCTTCCTTCCTTCCTCAACAATGAGCAAATCAATGGGGTCACTCTGCATTCCCATCATGTCATCGAAGGAAAACTTTGGTTTCTTTCCTTTCCTTTGACCTGGTAAGCTCCAATCAGATGTTCGCATTTGTATAGAATTCATTACACAGAAGAAAGAAACAAAAAAGAGAGAACATTCCACCAATGTAGAAGGAAGTGACCATTAAATCTTGAACAGTTTCAGAAGCTGAATTTTATTGCGTTTTTTTTTCACCATCTTTTATTGCTTGTTTTGTTTTACCATCAGTGTTGGGTTTAAAGATTTGTTTCTAGCTATATATCTACCAAGTTCAAAGTGTGGGTGGAGAATGGAGACAAGAGTAGGCTTGTTGGGAAGAAGGGCAACACTGAAACAGAAATCACAAGTCCACAACACAACACTTTGTTAGCCAAAATCTTTTACAACAATCTTTCTCTAAGCAAACTGTGCATCTGGTCCCGGGCTCTCTTCATCATTTGAGGCTCCCTCCCCACCAGGCCACCACACCCCAAAGGGTAATAGTAATTCTGCGGTGATACACCACACGTGCAACTACCTCTGAATTTTACATACTTTTGCACTCTCAGTTTCAGGTGCTCTACCCTTTATATTTTCATCTAAGATTTTGTTCTCAGATTTTTAAGATTTTTGGGGTCTTGGGTTTCTCTTATTCCTTTTTGGGATTAAGGGTATTAACTCTTTTGGATCTCACCGCCTCTCTTTCCTTCCCCCCCGCCCCCTCTCTCTCTCTCTCTCTCTCTCATATGCCTATGAAAACAACATTTCTTTCTGTGAAAACAACAAAAACAAAAAGATATAGGGGGCTGCAAGCATCAATGAATATTTAAAATAATCCTTGTGATTGCTGCACCCTTTATATTTTATTTTGGGGGTAACCACCACCTCAGTCTGAAAAGGACCAGTAGCCAACCCTTTCTTCCATTCTATTGCATAACTAGGCTATTATCTTATTCTCTCACCCTCTATCATAATTATAATATTCCATTTTGCTATAATAACATAGACCCACCAAGGCACTCCCCAACAAAATCCCCATTTCTGATTTTTCCATTTTTTTTGTAGACTCATATATTCCCATTGGATCATTACTACATTTATTGCTTCCTCTCATGATCATCTTAAATATTGTTTCTAGTATTGGGTTTTTGTTCTTGTTCATCCCTTCTTTCCTTCAACTTATTTCCCATTAATTATAGGGACTTTCTTCTTTTTCTTCCATGGCTTGTTGTAGTTATAAATAGAATTTTCATTACTGGAATAGTTTTCCTTCTTTGTAAAAATAAAATATTCACCTTTTTCATTCCACCTTTTTTTTTTCGTTCTTAATTTATTCTTATTTGTAACTTTAATCCTATATCGATTCCACAAAAAGTCAAAAAGAGAAGCTGGTAGAGCCCTTTTGTCTCTCAAGATCTAATTATCTAAATGCCCCCTCTTTCTTCTTCTTCTTCTTCTCCTTCTCTGTAACGTATCCTCATTCGTACTACAATTACCTAATAATTCAACGTTTTCTATACCTAACGATGATGAATTCATGATACATGTATTATCATGAAAAGCAAAAGGTTTCCCACCATTTTTCTTGTTGGTTAGTAATAGAAAAAGAGAAGAAAACCAATCAAAATCTCTTCTGTTTGATCATCTTTGTAATCTACCATGCTACTACGGACCGTGGGGCAGGGATTTCTAAGTGAGTGAAAGTGCAAAAAGGAGCGATGTCACAAGATTCATTGTGAGAAAGGGAAAGCCCTTCGTAGCTGCTTGTTTACTTGATTCTTTTGTCGCTACGTAAGGCCTTTTTCCCACATAGTTTCTCGTCAGGAGGGACCAAGCCGAAGGGTACTTCATTTAATTTAAGAGAAATAAGAGAGAGAGAGAGAGAGAGAGAGAGGTGGGGGTGAGCCGTGGGGTTCTCTGAAGGCACCTGCCGAGAGAGAGAGGTGGGGGTTGAGCCGTGGGGTTCTCTGAAGGCACCTGCCTTGACGAGTCTTGTCTTAGCCAGCACCACCGGCAAGTGATATTATTGACATATGGATTTGAAAGGAATATATGACTAGTTTAATTTATTTTACTAGCTCACCATTTGCACACGTTTCAAAGAACTAAAAACAGTATTTGAACATCATAAATCGACCTGTTCTTAATGTTAATGTTATCAACTGCTCGGTGGAGACATTTTGGCATATATAACCCTTGTTTCCATATGCACAAAAACAAAGGACAGTGCCTTAAACACGTGGGGGCGAAGCCCTAGCCTCCACCTGTTTTTAAACCATACAAGAACTTGGCCATGATCTAGTTCACAGACCAAATTTCAAAAAGGGGGACCTACGAGCCCTTTCCCTCCCTGCCGCTTTGCAGCTGCAGGCTCTTTGCATTCATCTCTCTCTCTCTCTCTCTCTCTCTCTGTGAATGAATCAAACTTGGGAGAGTGTCCTGAATCATGATTCAATGCAGGAACATACAGCAGCAGCAGCAGCAGAGAGGTCTTAAGGTTTTTTCGCCCCCTCTCCCCCTCTTATTTGCAATTTTTGTACATCAAAATTTTCAAAAAGGCTTATGTTTCCGGACAGCAACAATTATTTCTGTCTTCCGGTTTACAAAAGAGCTTTGTCTGGTTCCAAATATGGTGCCATTGTAATTGCTTTGTAAGAACCCAAAGCAAATATAGTGAGCAATAAAGGCATGGAAACATATCATGGGAGACAAGTGCCATTGAGACAAGGTTTTGGTCGGGACCAAATGGATGGAAGCAACCTTGAAAACAGATACCCTAAATCCCATTAACTAAATGGGTTGTTTGATAATTCTTTTTTTTTTTTTGGTTACCAAATTAAATTAATAAATAGACTAATGGGATTTGATTATTCTCTTCTAAATTTCTGGTGTCAATCAATGTGGGTTTAAACAATTCCTTTCATTGTCATTATTTTTTTTTACTCTATGATTACAAGGTACTTCTTCATTCAATTCTATCATACCAGATGCTTTTATTTTCTGTCCATATCTTTCATTTCATGGTCAGGCATATTAATGTGGTAAATTAGACTTGTGTTCTACCTCTGATGGTACATCATAAATCACATGCTTGTTTTTAACCGTTACAAGAAAGAGATCTCGGAGGGATCCACATTCAAATTTCTTTTGTATCCTGATAAATCTCTATCTTCTGATTTATATCTAAATAAATTTTTATGCTGACGAAAATACGTCATATATACGTATGACATAACCCTAACAGTAGTTAGGGTAATTGAATCTTTTGCAAATACAGATGATAACATGGTAAAATCGATCATTTCGATTAATCAATTCTGCTACATATAAAATCTCACCTCATTTGCATCGAGTGCAAAAGATACCTATGTACTGTATATTATTATGTATAATTATGGTGTTGTTAAGCTAGATGTGAGATCAGTGCTTCCAAAATGCAGAAGGGGGAAGAGGGGGCCAACAAGATCCTGGATGGATACATGTCTTTGAAGAGATATTGACTCTGTATTTATGATTCAAGACACTGAAAGAGCCCTTCTCTGGCCTTCTCTTCTGATGCAGCGATGCAATGTTGCTGTACTTTGTTTTGCTTTTAAGATACGTAGCTGCACCGGCATCTTTATTGTTTCTTTCTTTTTTCTTCTTTATTGTTTCCTTTGTAAGAGAATTAAAAATAAAGAAAAACCCGAGCTGAAGAAATATTTTTTATTTTAATTGAAAGAATGTGGATTTGAACTCTACTCTCTAAGCAGTAGATCATTTATCAATTAACGAATCAAATACTTAGATACGAGTTGAAAAAACTTTATCTGCTTCATTGCTGCACGACGGGGGTGAGATATTTGAACTTGTTTATTGCTAAAGTTTATCCCTACAATTGGTTTTATAAAACTCAACGTCAAGGGTGGCATTTTATTCAAATATTAGTGAGATATTTGAACTTGTGTATTGCCAAAGTTTACCCCTCCAATTGGTTTTATAAAACTAAACGTCGAGGGCGATATTTTACAATCAAAATATTTTAATTGCATTGAAATCCTGATAATTAATGAAGATTTTTCCTTTTTTTATCTCCTCGTTTGGGGTTACATCTTACTTATTATAAAAATTAATTTTAAAAATGTTTTTTTAATGGGTAATAACCAGAATGTTCTTTAAAAAATGAGATACATTTTTAATCATATCAAAACATAAATTTTACGTACAATAAATTTTTTAACTCTTTGACAAAATTACAATACAAAAGACCGAACTGAATCGATTTCTCTTTTAACATTCTCGTAATTTTAATTTAGGAATTAAAACTCCCATTTCATAATCTAAAAAAACCTATACCCTCTTGGACTTCATCACGACCTAGCTCCTCCGTCCATAAAAGCATAGAAAATTGTTTTCTTCACATTATCCGGTAAATAATAAATTCATGAACTCTTGGTGTTATTGGATGAAAACGAAGGTTGATGTCAATTATTCACCTACTCAATCTCTTATATTAATAATAATTAATAATTATTATTATTTTAGAATAACTCTTAATTTATATATATTGTTTTTTCTCGATCCATTGCCTCCTTCCGAGGAATCAACTTCCCCGGAATTAAATGTTTATATCTAATAAAATTTTGTTACATATGAAAAAAAATTAAAATTAAAAAAGTTATTGTTATTATTAAAGGCACTCGTGCCACAATTATTTACTCTTTCAACATACAATACGATTAAAGTTGAAATATACAAAATTAAAATCGAATTAATACTTGATTATATTTATATGTATATATTATATAAAATTAACAAGATTGTAGAAAAGTTGATTAAGACACCAGATTAACCTACATCCATTGGAAGTTGTTCCCCCTTTGGGTTGCTAAAGGAATAAGTGATGACTCGGTTGTCACTCGCCACTGACTCAGTAAATGGAGGAATTAATTAGTGTGTATGAAAAGGAAGGAAAAAAAAAGCTTTAAAAAGGATTTGGGTAAACAATTGTCAAATTGGGCTGAGTTGCGTGTATTATCCAAGAATAATGTTAGGGAAAGGAAAATCCCAGATCCCATGTATTAATAAACAAATCAGATAATGCAAACAAATAAAAGCTTAGCTGTTCCCACAAATGATTGATGACGCTTTTGCTTCTAGAAGAGATTTTGACGGTTCGATCATTTTGATTTTAAAATCAAAATTAATCCAAATTGATTTATTTTTTTTTATTTGATCGATTTTAATTATTCATTATATCTATATAAAATATATTATTAATGATTACTTTTTCAATTGATTGGATTAAAAGTTTTAGACATCATAAACTGACTGCAATAACTTAATAATTCTTCTCTTTAGTCTATTAATATCAAAATAAAAAAATCAAATCAAAATAATTAAATTCCATTAATTTTTATTTATACCAATTAATTCATATCAATTAACTTCTCACGAATGATTGATGATGCTTTTATTTGTAAAAAAGAATTTCAATAATTAAAATTGTGCCCACTTGCTTTACAGTTGAGTATTGGATACGGATTTGTTTAGCTCCATTCGGTCAATTTAATTTAAAATTTTAAAATTAATTTAATTATGCATTATAAAAAAAAATAAAATAGATATAATTATAGATTAAAAATAAAAAATAATGAAAACTGATTTATCAATGACCAATTTTTCAATCGATTCAGTTACTTTTGTTTAGCTGATAAATATTGAAATTAAAAAAATCAAATTCGATTAATTTCAATTTGTATCGGTTAATACTTTTATTTTACTTAATAATTTCACGATTTTCTTTTGATCCATGCGCGCCTACAATTGAAGAAATTAAATGCTGAGCCGCAACGTCGTCTGTTCCTTCTGCGATCGCAAAGCCACTATTATTATAGAAAATGAATTTTATGGTACGTAATTTGTCGTGGATGTCACGGCGTTGCGGTGGGATATTAAGAGGATCCGATGCAAATTTGTCTGCTTTCTCTCCCTCTCGTTGCTTCGATGAGCCTCTTGATTTTTGCTAAGGGAAACATATATATATATATATATATATATATATATATATGATCTTTATTGAAAGGAACATTTTTTAATGTACAAAGATTTGTGACCCACCACCGTATTTATACTCCTTTTATATATATTCTCAGCTTTCTTTTGTCTCTCTCTCTTGCATTACCTCCGTTTGGTGAAGTTTTAAATGATATTTTGAGTTCCATAAATTTATATTCAATGAATAGTCAGTCTAAAAATTTATTATGTTATCAATGAATCAAATATTGTTACAGATAAAATGAGGTTTAATAATTATATATGAATCAAATCCTGTCACGTCGTTAACAGTTAAATCGAGATTTAGTGATGGGGTGTATATATTAGAGTGTATAAAGTATATAGGTTTTTAATTTCGAGAAGAAATGGTTAGGCAAAATGGGGTGTTGGTCGGAGGAGAATTGGGAGGCAGAGGGCTTTAATCTACCAGAGAAGAAGGGGTTTTGTAACCTAAATGTTTTTGCATTGAATCGAAGGTGAGCACGTAAGGAGCGGGTGGACCCTTTGTACAGCAGAGAGAGGAGAGAAGTCTGATGAGGGGATAGCAAAAGCAGTAAAGCCAAAACCCAAGAAAGATTGGAAGGTGAAAGAAAGGAAAATGAAAATGCAAATGCGAGTGAGTAGGACAGTACGTGTGGGTCCCTGCCGGTTTGAAAACCTGTTGTTTTGGTCGCCGACAGGATATCAGGGCCGTAGATTTCTCGGACAAAAACGGTGCATGTTGATGATGATGAGAGTCTGGCTTTCTTTTCTTATCCTCGCTTCCCGCCCCCTTCATTCTTTTCCATCCGGCTTTGCCTTTAACCTAATTACCCTGTTTTTCCTTTTGCAGAGAAAGAAAGGAAGACGTGGCTTAGGACATGCAATGGAAGGATCAGTTCCCGGACAAAAGGTTTGTCTAAATATGAACAAGGAGACAAAACTAGGAAAAGGTAGAGAGAATGGCTAATGGCTAATGGCTAATGGCTCCCACATGACTACATGATCATTTTGACTAAGTTGCAAAAAATTTCCATGTGCCCCTTAACCTAATTATCACGAGTTACACTCAATATTAGCACCCGTGATCACTTTGTCTACATTCTGTTTTATCTTATTTTTCCTTATTTCTTGTTGACTGTTGGCCGTTCGTTCCGAAGCTCGAATTGTTGTATTAAGATCTAATAGAGAGACAATATGGGTAACGAAAAGGTCCATTAAAGTTAAAGCTTGGGCCAATGGAAAATGTGTGTGTATGTGTTGGGCTGTCTTGGTTTTAATATGAGGTCCAAAAGGTTTGGAAGCAGGAAAACAACCCACTGATCGATGGGGTTGGGCCGTCATGTCATGATTTACACAGGAGAGGAGAGCTCCAATATGTGCCTTGCTCTAGAACCCAAAAGGGTTTTTAGTCGTCGACAGCAGGATTCGAACCTGCGCAGGCAGGGCCCAACAGATTTCGAGTCTGTCTCCTTAACCACTCGGACATATCGACCACTTCAGCTGACGGACTTACCTAGCATCAAAACTTGCATCCTTCCGCAGAAGGAATGGAACAATTTCCCTGGCGGGTGCTTTCAACACACATAGTATTTTCCAGATGATCTGTCATGATAAGTAGTTTATCAAAGTCCACATTACATGCAGTTCAGTCCTAGTGCAAAAACTGCACTGACGATATACATTAACAATCTATCTAGAATCCAATCAAATAGCAACAACAAAGTATATTAGGACATTTATGCATATATAAAACGGAAAGCAATTACATAGAAGTCGCCATCTTCCATATCCACGACATCACAGACGATATGGCTCTCGACAATAACGTTGGTGCTGGTATCTCCTCATAGCAAACTGGATGGATCAATTTTTCACCATAGATTAGATTGAAGGATAGTCCACTGCAAGCCTTTGGCACAGCAGCACCTTTATAAGCCTTGCACACATAGCTTATATAGTTTTCATAGTCCTGCAACCAAAGATATAACATCCTTTTATTGAATAACGATCAATATTGGCATTGTTTAAATCCTACATTTGAGCAAGGGACAAGATAATTGGGATCATCTAATGCCCTGGAATCAATAAAATGAAGCTGGGTTGCAGTGTTATACTTTTCCATTGATCTGATAGTTAAGGGAACGAACCTCATAAAGTGGCTGTCCATCCACAACAACCCAAGGCACATATTTATGAGGAGGTTCAAGGGCATTAGTTTCAGCTGCATATTGTAGTTCAAGCTGCAAAAAGATAACAATTCCTTATTAAGCCAATTTATTATGCATAGTGTAAAATGTTTTGACATGATAAAATAAAGAAAACATCAGAAGAGGTGAAAGAACATTAAAAAAGAAAGATAAAGTTGGTCAACATGACATAAACTATGACATGGTATCCCTGAAATTATGAACATGAGCAAAGTATTGTCCATAAGGAAAACGAACAACCTACCCTCTGAAAATTAGAATAATATCCTCTAAGCACACGAATAGTCCAGTCTTATTAGTTGTAATTTTCTACACATAATAGCAGGTGCTTGTGAAGTTATACACTTACCATTTATTCACAGTCAAAATATCCATAATTCAAGAGTTAATACATGAAAGCAAATTATTAGAAGAGCCAATAATATCAAAGATTATAACAATTATACAGCTGAGCAGTGCTTAGTCCTTTCTATTCCTCTTTATACTTTGACTCAGTCTAGCAGGCCAAATTTCATTTATGCCTTTCTACTTTTTCTGGTCCAATGATGACTTGCACATAATCACATAACAAATGGCAGAGTTCCTCATAGGAATCAGCAAAGCAGAAACACTTTTCTTCTGGTACAAAGTTTCTTCAGGTAGATGAAATCACGATAGGAAATAAGACAACAGCCGGCTATTGCTACCTCTCTAAAATCAATTCAACAACAAAAGAATCAAAGAAGTCTATCTATTACGGATATTGACATCATGAAGAAGCACTTTCCCATAAGCACCATAAATCTCAAATCAAAGTATCATAAGCTTACAGGTCAAAGTTGTGGATCCTTGCTCAACTTCTTTAAGGCTAATTAATGCATGCACCAGGATATACTTTAGAAACATTCATATATCTCAACTGTTTAGTTAAATAAAACATGAATACAAACATATACTTTGACAGAATATTCTACTGAGAGGACTAACAAAATACAGCTCACATCACATGAACGAACATTGTCAAATTGTAGCATAGAGTATAGAGACTAACCTTTAGCCCAAGTCCATTGCTATAGCAATCTGAGATGGGCTTTGAATCCAACCCCAATTTCCCATAGCACGATTCCCATTCAAGGTACTTGAGCTCATACACCAACGTCTCAACGCAATAGATAAAAGGGAAATGGTCATTCTGCATCACAACATCTTCCCCTTAACATAACCCTTATTACATATTTCACAGGTTGGAATCACGAAGAAGTAAATTTCCAATTAGTTCAACATATCCTAATAAGGGTTTTAAACTTTGAGGCGAAATCAACTATAAAACACAGTGAGAACATGGAAAAATTTACCAGTTGAGGCCAGGCATCAATCGCACAAGCTTCAATAGTGTTCAACAAGCATTCACCCGGACCGTGCTGCAATAAAAGAAAGGGAAAGTTTTACAGCTGAAGAGTAAATGCAAACAAATCATTGCCCCTTTTTCTGGGAAAACAATAAACCAAAAGCCCGGTTGAAAATCTCCATCGAATTAAAAAAAAAAAACAGTAGAATGTAATAAAAATAGACCTGGCAAGCAAAGGTGTCGTTGCCTTTGAGTTTGGCGTTTCCCCAAGGAACGAGGCGGAGATCGACGATCGACAACAGATCATCTTCGAAGAGCTTACCAAGGTAATTGACGATGAAATTGGCGCTGTACGGACACAGGGATTCGTAGTATAAAGTCAAGGACACTTTGTGTGAATCGGAAGGAAGGGTAATCTCGGAAGCTGAAGAAAATGGGCAGAGCAAGAAGAGGGAACATAACAGAGAAAGGGCAACCGCTGGTCGAGAAGCTGCCATTGAGGGAAAAGCAAAGACTGCAAGATTCAAAGACTGAATTTTAGTTACTCTTTATCAGAGTCTAAGCGTCATTTTTCTTCTACTTCTTCTTTTTAATAGAGGAGGTGTAGCAGAGAGCGAATCCGTTGAACAGGTGTCGGTTGCTCCCGCCACCAGTCAGAACGGCTAATATTTGCCTCAGATTCTTTTGTGTAGTAAATTACAAAAGGCCCAACATTTTCTTATAAACGGCACGTTTTGATCACCGAATTGGAATAGAATAGAAAAAAAAAATAATTATTTTGTAAAATTAAAATATAATGATTGTTATGTAATATGATTCATAAAATAAAATAGAATAGAAATTATTATTATATTTCATTCTAATGTTTGGTTGAAAAGAATAGTTTTAAAATAATAAATAAATGATGAAATTATTTTTTATTATAATTTAGTAAATTAGATAAAGTTATTTATTAATATAACTTACCAATATATTTTATAATTTTTTATTAAAATTTTAAAATATTAATAATTTATTATTAAATTATTAATATTATTTTTATTTCAATTTCTTTTTATTTTTTTCTATTTGTATTTTCATTTTTTAATCTTTTAATTTCTATTTTCATTAAAAATTTAAACATTAAAATTTTATTATTAAATTATTAATATATCATCATTTAAAATTTTTTATTTTTTCATTTTTTCA